>NW_025108650.1:0-144604 GCF_011392965.1 Frieseomelitta varia
CAGAATATCATCGAATTTGCTTGGACTGCGTGGACAGTGATCGAGTGTTTCGCACGATCGAGAAAAAAAAAAAAAAAACAAAAAAGAAAAGTAAAGAAAGTGTAAAGAAATTTATATTACGAGCATCCTAAATTTATATTTCGAGCAAGAACATATCCGAAATAATTTCCCAAGGCATCGATTCAAAAAATCGAGATAAAGCCAAGTATTGTTGGACTTAACCACCAATCATCCCTTTTTGTTCAGCGAACGTTAGAGAGTTATCGGACGCATCGTGTGAATTCCAACTTTGCGCGAGAAAGTCCAGAGGGTATCTCGAGGATTTCGAGTGGCCGTCAAAATATTTAAATGACGAGCTTCGTGCCAGCGAAAACATCTGTCTTCTACACGAATTTTTTCCCTTTTTTCTTCTTTCTCCTTTCCCCCCCTCTTTCTTTCTCCTAAAGGAGTTTCAGGATTCACATGTTCCGCGGCACCATATGCGACGAGAGCGACGATATAAATTAGAGCATCAGCTCTCGTCGGCCGTGTATTTTTGTCGTTCCACGCCTTTTAATCTTTTTCGTTGATAAACGTGTCCTGTGGTCGCCAGCCGAACCGTCAATGAATCGCAATCAGCGTCCGCCTTAACCGGCTGATAAAACGAATTCAATTCAAGAAAATGGTTATTTTATAGTTACGCGCGTTCAACGGTGTTATTTCCGGTGTAATAGTGCGATGTTTCAGCTGTCCAGCGATACGAAATTATCGTGCTTAAGGAGTAGTGCTCATTTTTTTATGTTTCATATTTGTTTTTCATATAAATATATTTAATTATTTTCAAATTTAATGAAAATATATTTAATTATTTTTAAACTCAATAGAAATATATTTAATTATTTTCAAATTATTTGTAATTTACGAAGTCTGAAATTGAGAAAAAGTATAAGTATATTTTTCATGGAAAAAAGCAAGTGTAACAACAATGAAATGGACATTAATAGATATAACATATTACGAATGAGAGAAGACGCGATATTTCTAAAAACTACTTCACACTACATTCTAAGAAAACTAATTTAGCATAATGTTAATAAATCTAGCATAATGTTGTATAATCTCATTTTCGAATTGAGGAAAGAAGCACCCACACATGTGCTTTAATTCTGTTTTCTGACAGAATTAAAGAAAACAACATACAATAAAAAAGGAAAGTACAAAGAGAAAAACTATCCGAAACAAAATTGTGATTTTTATTCAAAAATAACGAATGTATAAATACACCCCAGACATACGTAGACGAAGGAAAACCATTTAATAAAAATTTCTTGTTCTACTTGCTGGTAAACCTGTCGATTTTGAAGTTTCCCCAGTCAACTAAACAAACTAATTAACCAATCAATGTATAAATCCGCAACTGCTGCTCGTACCAGCCGCATAAATTGCCCCAGTCATCATTCAGTCGATCCAGTCGCGAACAAAATCAATCATTTTCCCCGTTTCGAACGTTCAGCCGATAAATGGACGTCTTATGAAACGTTCGTGGAATCGTGACGAATAGGCCTGAACGTGACGCGGCGCGACTATGCGAGGAAAATAGCAAAAAAAGTATCTAATTTATATAACAGAGAACAGTCGAGGACCTTCGTTGAGATTAAGAGTGATTCTCAAGTGGCCGCGTAATTGGTATAATTCATTCAAAGACTTTTCCTACGGGCGACCACTTCCTATAACGCTTAATTACGCTTATCGTGGCAGTATCGTTTACGGTGTATCAAATCTATGTTTGCCTGCGAACGTGTGGCCGCCCAGAGGCTTGCGTCTCGCAGAAACGATTGTACTTCCTCTTCCTTCATTCTAACAAAGCTCTTTCATCGAGCTTTTACACTGATATTTCATTAGGTGTTTTTCTATCCATATATTACGCACGACATAATAATAGGGTGGACGAAAAATCATTTCCTACTGAAATAAATCCGTAATCTTCTTATTATATATTTATTTCAAATATATTTATATATTATTTCAAATATAAATATAAATGTGTTTATAATATAATTTTATTTATTATATATGTATATTATAATAAATAATATTAATTATTAATACATAAATAATAATTTAATTAAATTACAATAAATATATTTATATATTTATTATATATGTATATTATAATAAATAATATTAATTATTAATATGTAAATGATAATTTAATTAAATTATAATAAATATATATTTAATATATAGATTATAATAAACAATATTAATTATTAATACATAAATAATAATTTAATTATATTATAATAAATATATTTATATATTTATTACATATTTGAAAGCAATAATTTTTAAAGCATAATGAAAAAAATCACGTTCAAACTTCGATTTAATTTAAAATTAATAAAAACTAATAAAATTAATATTGCAAAATATTGTTTTACAATTTTACAATTTTTCTTGCTGCTGCTGCAGTAACGTGCATCGCGCGAAAGAATTCAAGTTCAAGAAAAACTTCTTACCGTTTCACGTAAAAAAAGAAAAAGAAAAAGAAAAAGACAGAGAAGAAGGAAGTACAGTAGAGCAGTCGTTTTGGAGGATTTGAAAGAATTCGACCGGTCACGCAAGGGTTGAAGAAGCCTTGAAGGTTGGTTCATCGCGGCGCGACGAGAGGAACGTCTTCGTGACGAACGAAAGCACGTCGATGCGATATTCTTCTTCTGCGGGCGTCGCTGGTGGGTGTGGGAGCGAGTGCAATATTGTGCACCCACGTGCAACCGCTATGCCTATAACTCACGGGCGCGTACACATGCATCGCGAGCTCGTGTACACAGGCTCGCGACAAAGCGTACCTTGAATCGGGACACACCGCGAACTTTGAATCCGCGTGTGTGTGACGAGCAAACTCCACCGGTGTGCACCGATTCTCACGCGATCCATCGCGAGGCCAATACTTTCTTTCTTTTTTTTAATTTTTTTGGACATCCAGAAGTTTATATTTTCATCTCACCAAGACTTGGTTTAATTTCGTTATAAACGAAAGTAGTAAAAAGGATAGCTTTGGAAATTTAAGAACGATTTACGCAATATCAGGAATTAGATTCGAGGATTGGTTTTATTGCTTGTGTCATATGTGTACTGTAGGATTAGATACTGATACACGTGCAACAATAATTATCGCGACTCCCACAGGAATTAAAGTTTTTAGATTAGCTACTTGTCGCGGGTCAAATATAATTTTTAACGTTTCATTTTTATGAAATATCGTTGAAACCCTTTTTTTTTTTTTTTTGAAACGACATCTTTCACCAAAGTGTTCGCGCATTCGATGGACAATTGTCTTTCGAACTGTTATAACTTCATTAAGAAAATAAAATCGGCTTTACTGTGAAACATTAAGCCTCCAATTTGACAGCTTTAATTTTTTTCAAAGTATCAAATAAAAAAGTAAGGATACTTTTTTTTTCTTTTTTTTTTTGAAAATTCAAACGCCTCCAAAATCATTTACCACGATTTCGAAGATTTAAGTCTTCCTTGTATATCAGTTTGGTTTATTTAAGGTATTTTAACGACAAAATGTCAGGATTTCTTCAAGTTTCGTCGTTCAAAAATTTTAATATAAATTCAAACAAAGACTTGACAGTTCGTATCTTGTATTATATTTTGAAACAAGTCTGATACATTAATAGACTTTTATTAAAATAACGTAATTACGAGCAATATTTGTCTACGAAGTGACATCGGGTGAATGGTGAACGAATTCATCGCACAACCTAACCCAAACGACAGCAACCAAAACGATTTTCAGCAAGCAATAAGTATTTAAATTGCGCTGGTCGAAAGGCAAAGGCACGTACACTTCGTTAAATTTATACCACGTTTGAAAAAATACTCGACTTCTGTTGGCTTATTCAAATCACTAGAAAGTGAAGTTCTCCCCTTCGATTCGTACCTACTATGTAGTATGCTTTTCGTTTCCTTCGCAAATATTCCCACAGTAATATCGACTTAGGAGGAAGACGAAGAGGAAGAAGAACAAGAAGAAGAAGAAGAAGAAGAGGATCGAAGTAAAGACGCGGTGAAGTTAATGTGGAATGAAAGAGCCGCAAAAAAAAAAGAGAGAAAGAAAAAAAGAGAAGAAAAAAAGAAGGCGTTCACACGGAATGAGAAGCGATCGCGGTCGGTTATCTGTACGTTTTTTTGGAAACGTGACAACGCGATGGCACAGTGTATCGCCAGTGTCGGCAAACGTTGAACACCGAAAAGAAAGAAATTTCCCTAACAATGCGGCAATTTCGCGTGGCACCGGGGAGAACGTTGGACTTTTCAACGCGATGATTTAGTGATATTTATCCCGTTGGCGAGGAACCTGCGCACGAACATTTTTCTTCCCAAAGAGGAAACGAACGAAGTTTGAAAGGTAACGTAGGCGTGGTATCCTACCAGGAGGTCTTCAACTTGTCTTGAATTCCTTCTCCCCCCCTCCCTCCTCGTCTCTTTCGGCCGCGTACGATTCTCACGCGGTGAAAAATCAACCAACCGAACACGAACCGAAAGGAAAAAGGGAAAAATTCTTTCTCTTTAACCTTTTGTGCTGGAATGATGTGCCACGTCGAGAATTTTTTTGTCCCAAAATTGCAACATTCTCTCAGTTTCAAGTACACTTAAGTATAACCCAGACAAAACAGTTAATAAATTTATTACTTCTTAATCATTTCTATCCAGTGATATATCATACTGAGGGAGTTTGAAGAGAAAGCGATAAATTATTGTACACGGTTCGGTCACTCGTTATGGTCCGCAATCAGTTACCAGCGCAAGTGATTAAGCGAGTTCGACTCACACGTGTAATACAGTATGCGTATCGTCCGAATTTTTATTTTATTAATATCAATAATAATAGTTGCATTATAAAATTTCTGCCAAAATAAAATAATAATGAAATAAAAAATAAATAATAATAAAATAATATTTTCTCTTGTTCGTGCAGTTGAAAAAAATTTCAGATTAATTTCTTCTTCATTAAGGCAATAATTTCTCGATTTAAATATATATCTCATATTCTCATGCAGTATTGATATTATTTATGAATGTAATTTAATAGTTCGTTCTTAATACAGTGTATACATACATAGGTATATGTTCAAATTAATTATTTATTGTAATTTGAAAATTCAATTTCAGTGGACTTGATATTGATAAGTGCTATAATGTACTATATATATATATATATGTATATTTCTCCACATATATATGTATATTTGGATACATTTGAACGCCAACAATTGAAAATTACATTTTTGTTTCAACATGATACTTCGAAAGTGCGAGACGAAGATTTATTTACGACAAGCTTCTTAACCAAGTGAAAATTATTCAAACGAAAGATCGTGGCGCGAAAGAAGAGAAGCGGAGTCTCGTTTGAATAATTCGTACGTTTATTAAGAGGATTACGTGAAAAGGCAATTATTAAAGCGGAGGATGTTCCGTCCAATATTTAACGATTGTCTGGGAAATAAGAAGAGTGGATAGCACAAATATCGCGTGGAATTCGAAAGGCAATGGCGTTGAAACAACAACGGGGCCCGAGGCGCAACACGCAGCGGGGCTGCAGCAACAATTGCCGCAGCAGCGATATTTGACCTACAATATTTGCCTTAACCACGATGTCGTCCGATTGCACAAACCTGTCCCTGAACCCGAGCACGGTGCTCTTTACTCTTCCCAGGCAGCGGCACACCACGAATGTGTGCACGAAGAAGCTCGAGCACACATTATCAATGCACCGGGACTCGCGCGTCGCGCTGCCAATAACTCCTAACGCAAAACTGTATTTCCATCCTCGACGCTAGAACTGGAACCAGAGATTAAAATTTCTATCGATAAAATAAATAGAATATGTACAATAAAATTACAGCTTTACAGCTTTCGTTTATTTATCTTGTGTATTTAAATCTCTAAAAACGCACTGTATTTTATCTGAAAAATTCCCAACAAAATTGGCTTACTATTCTAATCAGGATCGTTTCTGTTTTTAACTAAAAAAAAAGCCACTTTCGACTGTCGTGGTATCTGCGGAAGATTTATTAAATTTTCAATTGAAAACATGACGCATAAATTGAAGTACAATACATAGTATTGTCATATACATACGTAGCAAATATTTTTTATTTTTCAATTTTAGTTTCTCCCACTTTAGACAATTGGAGACAGATTTCTGAATCCGGGCTTGGGGATTACGATTCGATCGATCGTTTTGTCTACCGACGGTTTATTTGTAACGCCAGTACGCGACACAAAGCAATAATATGAACGTGCACAATGACCACACGTAAATCACTGCTTCCATAGTGAAACGATAAGAGATAGAGATCCATGTCAGTTAAAATTCAATTAAGTATTCAGCTAACAATGCAACGTTCAATCTGATAATTTTCTGTCACTTGCGTGAGGTGAATACGAATTCACATCATACCACAGTTCAAATGTGTGAGTCACACAATTAGTTTTATTGACAGTAGAATATCAATAATCAATAAAAGAGTGATTGAAATACTTATACGTGAACGAGTGATACCAAGCCAGAATTCTTATTATTATTATTATTCTGGAATTAAGAAGGAAAACATTACACAATCAACGATAAACTATCGTTGTTGCATCTCGACCAGGGAATACCTGAAGTTTGGGTTATTTCTATGAAACAATCATTAATTTTAAATTTTTTAACATTCATTTCATATATTTGATATTCAATAAATTTTAAATCCATAATTTGCAAAAGAAATGTGCGTATATGAAGTCTCGTAAATCTTTACCTAACAAATTAATCTGTTACATCCTATAATTAATTAATACCTTTTAATTAAACAATCAATTTTACTATCCCTCATTTTCCACGAATAAGACACTCCAAAATTTTCAAAAGGAATGTCGATATGTAGTATACGAAGTTTCTGGTCACAGATGTGAGAAAGAGACGAGAGGAAGAACAAGATCAAATACACTCATCTTCTAGTACTGATAAATCGAACATATATCGAACATGCTGAATAATCAAACATATCGAACTATATACGTACAACGTATCTTTCATTGATCAATTAGTCACACTCCGCAATTTCCCACAGTGATCAACCTCTCGCATTCGTTATCGATTCAACGTCGTCGTTGACACGCGTAACGACAACGGGGACTCGCGTATTTGCATTGTGCGCTTATAATACGCATATGTACATACGTATGTACTTACTTTCACGTAAGTGGTAGACTATAAGTAGACGAGACACTGCCGGCTGCATTCGCGTATACGTGGGCGTATAAAAGGCGATTCCCGCGCGGCTCTCGTCTCTCTCTCTCTCTCTCTCTCTCTCTCTCTCGCCAGCGTGATAAGTGTGCACCGCGAAAAACGAGACGCCGGATGTGACGTCACCGTGGCCCTGCATATTTGCGTACACGCAGAGCGACGCGTGCGATTGCACGCCGCCGCAATAATTCGGTCCCGACCGGCAGCTTGCACGTCCAGACCCACCACGCCGTCTTGTGTTTTCGAACCTTTCCTGGAATTGCTTGCCAACATATACCACGCACGGCGTTCATAAATCGCCGGGCATTTAATAAAAATTAAGACCTGGTCCTGCGATTTACTGGTACCGATGTCTTCCCCTTCTGCTACACGGAAATACGCGTGCTTTGTTTTTATTTTCGAAGATTTTTTATTTGTATCATTTTTGTAGATTTTCAGAGAACGAGTGTTGCTTGATGCGTTCATTGTGTAATTAATACAAATACGCGGCATACATTTATTTATTTTAGATATGTGACGTATTTAATGTTATTTGTTTTTATTATTAGATATATAATATATTTAATATTATTTATTCATATTTAATATATTTTACATTACATGCACTAAATGTATATATCTTACATTTGCATTTAATGTTGTATTTATATTGTATATACATATGTATATTTTTCTATATTTGTTTCAAAACTGTATACTTCGAAAATGTACCCATGTGTGATTTTAAAAATATTTTAATAATATTAGCCAAAGTTGAGATACGACTAGTATGTACTCCTTCCATATATGTATGCTCATTCATATTTCCTCATTTAATACTACAATTATTAATAATAATACTACAATTGTTGCATTACTATAAATAATTATAATTATTTATATATAAATATGTAAATTATTTCATACGTTATACACAAAATTCAAGTTAACAATTACATTTGAGAGTCAGCAGCGAACAACGTGGCGTATTTTTCACAAATGATGTTCAAATTCCAATCAATAATAATTCCAATCAATAATATTACGCTTCCGTCGTTAAAGAACTGACAAAATAATACTCGAAAATAACAAACTCTTCAAGGTATAAATTAATTCAATCAACGTATAAACGCGGCCACGAAACGTTTAACGTTGGACAATGTTGAAAGGAACAACTTTAATACCAGTCCAGTTTCGAACCGCGTTGTAATTTGACAAAGAAAGTTATGGCGTTGGCGACACACGCGTACACACGTGTACGCAATAAACCAAACCAGCAGTAATTTCTTGCCAATGAAAAATCGAGCGCATCGTTCATGCAAATAATGAAGTTACTTTCGTGACTTCGTCGCAACCAATGTTCGTGTTTGTTTGATGTACGGTGTGCAGTTTAATTGAATGGACGCGACGTGGCTACTTGATTATGATAAATGTAAGAGATCGCATTGCTGAAGCATGAAATTAACTTGTTGAGCGATACGTGAATATTTCTGGCGAGAGAATACTTCTGCCAAGAAGTTCGACACTCTAGAAATTGGTTGAAGTTGTTATTTTTTTTTTTTTTTGCAACTTGCTTTTCGTGATATCACAGTCCCCTGATATAATTTCAAATGTACATACGTCTAATTATGTCAGACTGTCAGTAAAGTTATATTAATTTAATCTAAATTGAAATTAAAATATTGTTTTTGCAATTACTGAT
Source organism: Frieseomelitta varia (assembly GCF_011392965.1). Lineage (NCBI taxonomy): Eukaryota > Metazoa > Arthropoda > Insecta > Hymenoptera > Apidae > Frieseomelitta > Frieseomelitta varia. Next base: position 8,964 of record NW_025108650.1, read on the forward strand.
GCAGAAACCACACTTCTACTTTGGAGAAGTAAAAAAAAAAAAAAAAAAAAAAAAAAAAACATTCATTTCCAATTAGTACTTCAAACACCATTTTCCCCGATCGTAGTGAAAGCATAATGTGTCAGCGACACGTGGATTACCACGGAGGAGGGAAGGAACGCGCAGGGGCGTTGGTGTCGGCGCTCCAGTCTCTCTCTTTCAACGCATTATTCCTCGCGGACGAACCGGACTGACCTCTCACGATGTCCGTAAATTACGATGCATTCCAGTCGATATTCCACGGTGATAAGTCGCGGCCTCCAAATGTTTCGTCGCCGGCGGGCATTATTTTCGCCGCTTTGCGAGCCGATCGCGCTCGGATACGAAGCGGACCCAGGCAGCTCGGCGCGAAACGAGCTGTCGATGCATAACGAACTCGAACGCTGGATATACTATATATATATACGGTATATAGAACTCTCTCTTTCTCTCTCTCTCTCTCTCTATATATATATATATATATATACATTTGTGCTCTACATATATTCACGCAGCCGGCCAACTAACGCATTTTTATTTCTTTTCACGGCAATTTGCCGCCAGATGTTATTACCGGACGGTAATGTGACGGTGTTTACGGGACGCATAACGATACCGCGATTGATAATCGGACGCACACCGCTTTAATGCCTGCTTGTTAATCCTTTCGAATTTTGTTGTTGTTAGGCGAGGAATGCACCTCTTTTTCCTCCTCCCGAGCGACCGGTTTGCTCGTGTAATGGAAAATTTCACGTGTGACGGAACTGGAGGATGAAGTAATTTGTCGACGGGGATTTTAGCTGAAGTTTAGTTGAAGTTGAGCATTGTTTTGAAGGTACTTTTGAACTCTTCGACTGGGATTGGAAAATCTTTCGACGAGGAAACGTAACGTTCAATTGAAAATTAATTCCGACACAGAATGCTGGAGCAACGAGTAACTCTCCTCAACGTGTCAATTAACCTTCAGAGTAAACTGTTCAATCACCACGACTCACAGAACGAACAATTAATACCAAAATCCGTCGCAGCGTGATCTACATTCCTCCTTCCTTTTGCAGAACCCGTTTCCTCGACCTTCTCAACAGACTCAATGCTCCTCTCCCTCGTCGACCAGTTTCGTTCCAGTTTGTTCGTCATCGGTTATTTAAACGTTACGGGGATTAATACGAGCGACGGTCGGATTAAAGCCACCTACCACGAGGAACAGCGAGGAACCAGAGAAGTCTCGAGACGCGGTCAAGACCTGTGATCGACTCTCGCGATACAACGAATTCCACAGCGACCGTGAATCGACGTTCGCACATCGGGGAATACACGACTATGCACGCTTATGGCCAAACAGTCAGAATGGTCAGTTTTGCGCGATCAAGATAAATGACGGCCCGTCCAGCTAGAGATGGGATCGAGTACCTCACAAGTAGGTTCAGCCGTGTTCTTCAAATGCGCTAGACTCCAAGCGGGATAGCTTCGAGTATTTGAAAGTGAAAAGATACTACGAAATGGATTCGAATAAATAGAGATGAAATCGAGTACCTCGTAAGTAAGTTTGAACCTTTTGAAGGAGAGATTTATCAACTAGAATGTCATTTATGTTACCATTATTTGAATCGTAAAAATGGATTCGAATAATGGTAAATAGAGAGACAGAGTGTGTCACAAGTGAATTCGAATTTTTCAAAAAGAAATTTCCCAACTAGACGAAATTCCTACGCGCGATTTTCAAATGTCGCGTTCACGCATGCGCCTGACGCGCGAGTATCTAACACGCATGCGCCTGACACGCAGGGATCTAACGCGCATGCGCCTGAAACACAGGAATCTAACGCGCATGCGCCTGACGCTAATAAGAAATTCCATCTTTATACCCATATAATAGGCAATCTTATTTCTCAAAATGCGATTTTCAAATGTTGCCAAGCGCCAGCAAACACGATTGTCTGTTTCAATGAAATCTAGCGTTACCTTTTCAACAGGATTCGAAATCCATTCGAAACGGAATTTATTGTTAAATAATCGAACTCGACTCGGATTTCAAAGTACGTGTTGGACTTGATGCCATTCCTACAATCGAACAGCGGCTCTCCCTCTTCCTCTTCGTGCAAATCGCATCACAGCGCTGTGAGAACATCCTCGTTTCGCTAAGAATATAAACTCGTTGGCATTCGTCACTTCGGCCATCATCGATTATATTCACGATGCCGCTTCTGATGGAATCATTTATCGGACACGACCACGGCTCCGATGATTCTTTCCTTTTGTCGGGGGACTCACCGGCTGGAGGTCGTTTCCATGGTGTATAATCAACTCTTCGTTTTCAGTCACAGACCTCTTTGGATCGGTGATTGATTGGTGAGAAATACGCTGATTGGTGGGACTGGTCTTCTGAAGATTTTGGTATTAATTCTTGGAACGCGAGATTGCTAGGTTGGTCTTGACTTTTTGGGATTTTCTTTTGCGAGAAGAAGACGAGATGAAAGTTCCTTTGAAATAAATGCTTTGATACTTCGAGGAATACTTCGAAAACGCCTGTTCTCACAGTTTGGAAACTACATTTCAACACTCTATAATATAATGTAATTTGAAAGTTAGATTATATTCATATTTTGAAAATTTTATTCATTCATCAGTTACAACTGATAGTCTCCTCCTAAATAAGATTTTGATTATAGAAAGTCAACTCTCAATTGGTATCACAGAATAGAATAGAACATAACATAACAACTTGGGACTAAGTCACTTAATTTCGAAATTTTTAATCTAACCCTCGATTGGACTTTTATTTTTCATTCAGAAACTGGAATTCACACTGGAATTGTTAAATTTTTGCAGAATTAATAGAAAGCCAACTCATAAATCTTCAAAAAAACAAAAAAGAAAAAAAGAGAAATGATAAAAATCACGTGAACGTACAATACACTCTACATTTAAAAATTTCAGCTCCGTAACGATTCACTCAAGGGCGTAACAATCATCTGTAACCCGACACCATTCGAGACTTACACCTCCTCATCCATTCGCCCATTCAACAGAACAAACTCTCATCTTTCCAAGCCAAATCTCGTCTAAAAGCCCAACTAACCTCATTCATACAACCTGCAGCCGAAAGTATACAATGTCCAAAGAGATCTTGAAGGACCGGGGGGGGCCTTGAACGAGGTCCAAAGACGAGCCGATGGTGCAAATAAACAGCGGAGCAAACTTCCGTTTGGACAACATCTTCGGGCAGCGCGGCAGCGTCCTGCAGCGTTCGATACCTGTCCGAGCCGATCGTGGACCGGCTCGTCAAAAGTGGACGTGGTAACAAAATCCCGCAGTCGGTCCCCTGGCCGAGCGTGCCGCGCAGACAGAGATCCTTTTCCAAAACCGTCGTCGCAGGGAGGCACCTGCGTCGTGAAACATTCCTGTCTGGCGTTAACGCCGCGTTCCTCTGCATGTATGTACGTACACGCAACGGCCGGCCACGGATGGCGATGGTGGGGCAGTAAATGGTGGCGACGATGACGAAAGAACGAAAGAAAGAAAGAAAGGAAGAGGAGAATGGTGGGGATGCTGTCTCGCTCGTTCACAGGGCCATCCATTGACGCCTCTGGCTCGGCATTTATGAATGAAATTTCCCCCACCCGCTGCCGGCGCGCTCGCACGATCTCTCTCACGCTGCACATGCGCTCCGCGGGCTGCATCGCGCACGCTGCGCTTTCGTTGCAGACACTGCACTGGCATCGGCTGCACCGCGTCGTCTCGCACATGCTCTTATTCGCGGCTACGACTGGACAGTTTTACTTATTCCGAGCGTTTTTTTTGTTTTCCTTTTACCTTTTTCTTCTTTTTTTTTTTTTTTTATTGGAGAACTTTTGACGCATGTACGCGTTACGTGAAACGCTCTGAAAGTTCACTAGCACTGTCGTAACAGACGACTGTCATTAATTTGATAGATACATTAGTGTAGCATAATATACATACATAATATACATACCTATAGTATGTCATGTATATTTAATTATACGTAGTATAATACGTAAGTTTGGTATGCATAAACATGTAGCAAATGTTTATTCACAGCAAGTATATATATATATTTGGTGAAAAATAAAAATGTACAAATGTAGTAAATATTATACAAATATAACATACTACAGTATACTACTAGTACGTAGGTAATAATATACAAATATAACAAACGTTTTGTATACATAGTATACAAAAAATATAGTAAATATTATATATATTGAAAATGATCATACTCAATATATATAATGAACTATTTAAATATATTGTAAACTTTAGTATACATAGTATACAAAAAAATATAGCAAATGTTCATATATATATATGATGAACTGTTTAAATACACAATAAACGTTAATATATATAAAATACAAAAAAATATAGTAAATATTGAAAATGGTCCTACTCAATATTATTAGTTCATATATATAATGAACTAATTAAATATACAGTAAACGTTAGTATACATAGTATACAAAAAAATATAGCAAATGTTCATACATATAATGAACTGTTTAAATACACAATAAACGTTAATATACATAATATACAAAAAAATATAGTGAATGTTAAAAAATGGTTCTATGTAATATTACTAATTCATACAAGTGATGAACTGTTTAAATACTTTAACCGTGATAAAATGGCAAGCTAACACCCCATAATAAAACAATCCGTAACCTGCTAATAATAATTTGCAAAATCAATCTACGTAATGCCGAGAGTATTTCAAGTAAATGCCGACTCTTTAGGTGCGAGATAAATCGCTGTGGAAGAAAAACCAGGGACAGCCAGCATTATCAACCTCTCTCTACGAAATTACAACCGCTATAAATCATTTCTGCTCCTGTTTTTTGCAGCGTGCGACGTAAATTATCATTATCGCGAGACCGTACGATCTCTGATTTTCATCGTGACGTAATATAGTTGGCAAAACGATCGCGGCATTATCGTTATTCGACGATACGGTCCATTTCTGGCTAATCGATCAAAATCGGTACGGCCGATTGCGAAACAAGGTGAAAGCCTCGTCTCTTAACGCTCGCAAAAACCTAACGAAATCCGCGCCGCGTCGTCGAAATCGTCTCACCGCGCGACGAGAAGAAAGCGATGTCCGTTCTCACGTCAGAAACGTAGGTGGAATTGTGAAACAGACGCGTGACTCGAGATTTCGAATTTTTCTCGAACGATCTCTTTGCGTAAGTTGTACGTCCATTCACGAGATTGACGCTGGTTACGAACGGGTGAACATTGCGAAATATATATATCAAGTTTGCTTCGATGTCAAAGAAGCGAACGATCGTCGTCTCTTTAAACGGGAGCAACGGACAGTCAGCATCTGCACGAAAAGGGGGAGGAGGAATGGAATTAATCGAGCACATGAGGCGCGAGGGTCTCGATGGGGCGGCGAGCACATGGTGTCCGCGCGCGATACAGAAAACAGCGCCGCGCGACAAACGCCCCGGGGACCAACGCGGAGAAAACGCCGATTCCTCCGCCGCGAGGAACACGTGTCTAGACTGACAAAAATGCTGGCCGCCGCGTTTTTCTTTTTTCTTTTTTCATTTTTTTTTTTTTTTTCTTTTCTTTCCTCCGCCGCGCATTGTGGCGCGAGGCCGCGCGTTTCCGCTGCAACTCGCGCCGCCGAAAAAACCAAACCAACGGGGCAAACCATCGTCTGGAAAAAGGGGCACGTGCACCGCAACGTTTCGACCGGCTTTCATTTTTCTTTTCATTTCTTTTTTTTTTTTTTCTTTTCTTTCTCGTGCATGCGGTTCCCCCCTCCTACAGGTCTGCGAATTTTACTTTCGAGACTCGACCGCGTCTTTGCGGCCACGTTTCGTCTCGGTCGAACGAGAGACGTGCTTCCGCGCCATTTTTACTCCATCGGGGTCACCTCGATTCTTGCGAAATGGCAATTCGGTTTTCGGTTTTTGAGGGGATTGCCCAACGAGCAAATTGATCGTGAAGAATATATCATACAAATATACAATTTGTACATTTGTACGATTCGACGTTTATTTAAAAGCATTAGCATAGCTCGTAATAGAGTCTAACTAGAGACACTCCTCACTTCCGAGTGTCATTTATAGTTCTCAAACGGTACACTTATTCTTTTCTAGGGATTTCGCAATTTTTAAAAGGTCCAAAGATCCTTCGTGTCTGTTTTATATTTTTCCTTTAATGTGAATTTTGACTGCCGACTTTCTCCACACGATTTCTTGGTCAAGCTTTAATTTAATTTATTCGAATCTCCAAATTTTCAGAATTGCTAATTTTCGAATAACAATCGTGTGGATGAAAGATTCTGGGGAGAGTTGAATCTTGTACATACGTTGTGCAACAAGCGTAAATATTTAGGTATAACTCAGGCAAAACAAATAATAAATTTATTACTTCTCAATAATTTCTATCCAGTGATATCATGCCGACCAGTTCAAAAAGAAAGCGGCGAATTATTGTATACAGTTTGGTCACTCGTTATGGTCCGCCATAATCAGTTGCCAGCGCAACTGGTTAAACCATTAAATTAAATTTATATTTAAATTGTTCTCAAAAATCTAGAAATTTAAACTTGAAAAATATTTCAAATTTCCAGATGTTACTTGAATATTTATTAATTCGAATTAGATAGACCTATTTGAATATTTATTAATTCGTATTAGATAGACCTATGATTCACTGACAAGCTACGAAACTATCGATACTCATTTATGATCGTTACAAAATATGTTGCATTCATGCTCTTTTAAAGGGATCAGTGTCTCCTGAATGAACGTGTTTAAAGTGCACACGTAACTCTTATCCTTTAAATCAAGGACTTTAATTAAAGAGAACACGTTGGCTGCAAGCCACTCATCATGAACAAAATGCAACAGTGTCACGTCAATTACACACTGCATCAGCTTATGATTAAAATTCCTTTCCTTCCATCTGGCTTTTAACTTTCGAAATTTATACTCGGCTCTCGGTTCCTAGTAAACACATCACTCTGCCCCCTGCATCTTCACTTGTGCCTTTCACACTTTGTAATTTTACGTGCTTCATAATTTCCAAGCATAATTTTATTTATCATTCGCGCGTACGTTCCCTTTAATTGTTATTTCTCGAGGGGGTTTCATTCTACGAATTTTCTCTTCAACAACACTGATCGTCGATTCTCATAGTTAGCTTAATCGCTCTCGTCTGGCGATTAAATTTGGTTATTTAATCTTGGAATTTTTAAATTTGATTCAAATTAGTTTAACGTAAATTTCTATAGCATATATTTTTATAACTTAACGATGTCGTACGAGTGTAGAAAATATATAGTATCATTTTTTTTTTTTATTAATATTAACATTCAAACACTGTGGTATTGAGAGATTATTTCTGTATATTTATTTATAACAATCTTACCGAATTAATTTTCTTTCAATGCACTTACTAAAGTTGTTACAAATATAAATTATAAATTTACTTTGATATGTTAAAAAACAAATGAATCCACAACGATATTTTAAACAAATATCCGAATCTTACTCCAAATTTTTTAAATTTCATAAAAATTCTAACTTAAATGAATTGTAATTTAAATGAAAAGAATAATGATAAAAAAGATATAAAATTTTCCTTCACAATCACGATACTAAAAATAGAATTTCACAATGTAAATTGATTGAAAAAAAAAATTGATAAAACGTTGCGTCGAAGTGCGAGAAGTTACTACATTTAACACACCTTTATATCTACTTATATTTGTTCAGTCTTATCTTTATATATTACGAGACTGTTATATTTACTTTAGATTAAATTTTTCCCTCTAATATAATAATGTGAAATGAGTACGTCATTTCCTTTCCAATCGTTTTATTGTTAGCGATAAACAAGTCGAAAGAAAATTAACCCTTAATCCCTATCATCAAACATTTGAAGACACAAAAATTTACGTTCTACGCTGTTTGACTTTGGCATTTTTGATTTGATTCTCTATCACGGAAAATATATGCTTAATGTACTTGTAATGCATATTCAAAATTTTGGGAGTAATCTAATAGATTTTCGCGAGCTGGGGAAAATTTGAAATAATTGAAATAATTTGATATGAAATAGCATTGAAATATTTGCAGAAGTATAAAATAACATTGAAATATTTGCATAAGTAAATACTATTTGGAAATACTATTTCATTTAATACTTAAATGAAATACTATGTCATTAAATGTTTAAATCATGAGAAAATGCTACTTACTACTTTTACTCGGATTCAAATATCGAAAAGAGTGAATTGAAAATGAGACATACAAATTTTAAAACTAAACATATTTCGCAGCTGTCACTCGCTATCTTCTATTCTGTAAGGTTGATACATTATGAATGTCGACGAGCGTAGCAACCAAGGTGGGTATGTGTGTGTGTGAATGTTGTGTTTGTGGTAGTAGGGAAAACAGAAGATGAACGAGATGAAGAAGAACGAGTAGTATGTTGTGTGCGTCCAAGGTGTGATGAAAATATAAACGTGATACGTCCATATGTATATAAGAGATATAAACGTGATGCGTGTATACGTATATATGAGATATAAACGTGATGCGTGCATACGTATATAAGAGATATAAACGAGATATGTGTATACATATATATAGATATAGACGTGATACGTGCATACGTATATATATATACACTATTAGTTGCAATACCATTATTCTAAATATTATTCTGTGAAATTTATTATATATTACTATTTGATGAAATATTATTTTCCTATATTCTAATAAAATACTTATTTCACAATACTATTTCCATATGTAACTACACACATAAGAAAATAAAAACATTTACATTCTATTTACTAGTCATAGTCTGTATCTAATCTAGCAATATCTCAGAGTTAATTTCTACTACAACTCTTTTGGAGCGTTTAATACTTTCAAAAAATAACAATACGAATGTAAGAGAAGTCAGAATTTATTGAAAAAATAAAAATTATAAAACACTTCCTGTAAATTTACTTCCACTTCAAACATCATTCTCTCCGACAAGAATAAATGCAACAAAATGGTTCGAACAAAATTAAAAAAAAAAAAGAAAAAAAAAAAACAAATATCCAAATAATAACGAAAGAAAGAAGCAAAACAACAATTCGAGGAATGAAAGAGAAAAAGAGAGAGAGAGAGAGAGAGAGACAGTCGTTAATGAAGTCAGCGATGAATCAAGAATCGCGTGTGATCGTTTCACAGGTGTCAACAAGGGTGATAATATATCGCGTATAAATTGTAGTAAAAGCGTTTTCTCGCGGCGCGGGGCTGGCCATCGCGTCCAACGTTGATGGATAATGATCGCGTAATGAACGTGAATTATTGCATAATGCTGGTGAGGAACGGGCGTGGCCGCGTTATGAGGAGCGCGAGACGAGGGAACAGAAAGGGAGTTGGGCGAAGGGGAGGGAAAGAAAAAGGGGGAAAAAAGAGAGAAAAAGAGGAAACTGAAATCAATGTTCAGAAGATCGCGCGCGCCACTGCATTCCCTTTTAAGTAGTGCAACTGATAATCATACCGTTTATCCGTGGCAATTTACCATGCCGCGCCATCGTACATCATCGTCGCCTTGTTATTTGCAGCACGTCGAGAAACCTCGGACATATCTTTGTGCGCAACGACGTTAGCAAGTTTTTTTTTTTTCTTTGTAGGGAAAGGGAAATACTTCTAGACGAAAAAAAATGGTAGATTGTGGGTGCCTATGTAATTTTATATTTTTAGGAATTTAATTGAACGTCGATTATATATTAAGTAGTATGGATTATATATTATATTAAATATAATGGATGATATATTTTGAACATTCGATACATTCTCAATTCTTGTTATAAGCATCGGGATCGTATAATTTCTTTTCAAAATGTATAGAGAATCATAAGTGTGAATACATAATTTTTTATGAGATTCAATGAAAAGCATCGAAGGATAAATTTCTCCTTAGAATTGTCATTGAAAGAATTGAAAATTGTAGTGCTGTGAGCCAGTCTAATTTTCATAAAATAATACTCTGTGTTTATCACATTTTTTTCACGTATTTACGGAAAATTTGAAGATAAAAGAAAATACATGTGACATGAAAAAATATTCGTATACATTTGCGAAAACATAAATTAATTACAAGAATTGGAACATAAAGTTTAAATTCTTAAAATCATATTCGTACTATATATTAAATACAAAATAGTCTTTGTTTTCTTCTGTGCATCCCATTCGAAAAATAATGAAAAGAGAAAAAATATCTTTGTAGTGTGTTTAAGAAAACGACCAAAAAGATAGTTTTCTTTAATCGAAAAAAAAAATTTTTCTTCCATTAGCCAGTAGTTTTAATCGAAGGTGGTTCGATTGATTAATTACTTTAATTTACGAGTTACATGGTCATCCTTGCAAGAAGAGAGAAACGGTAGGCTGACGTGTATATTTAGATTTTTTTGCATGGCAGGTGAAAAGCAGGTTTGACCGGGAAAAAGAAGATTTTTGTTTGAAAAGAAACAAGAGAAGAAAATTACTCCGAAGTAGAAAGAAAGATAAAGGGACAAAGGAACAAGAAACGACAGCATTTTATTTGAAGAATAAGCAAAAAGGAGAGACAAACGTTTTTCCTCCTTTCTTTTCCTTTTTCTCACTGTGTAAGTTTAACATTCTGAAACTTGAAATTTGTATATCTACACATCTTCAGCGTCATAATTTTATTTTTTCACTTAAACTGTTTTATTACGACATTTCGTTAATACGTTGTTAGAAAAATTCCAAACGACTTATTTGCAACAATTTCATTATTTCAGTGTAGACAGCTGAAAAGAAATTTTAATAAAAAGTTAAGATCGTGTACTATTATTTAAAATATTATTTAAAGTACGTGTCGCTCTATATTACTTGAACTATCTAACATAGTTGATAGAAATTACTCGTTATTATTATTCAAAATATTAATCGACAAAATTATCATTTGATTTCCTTTGTAGGCGAGAAGAAGGAGAAAGCTCGAACGATAAAAGCCAATTTATCTCGAAAAGGACGAGAAAGGCATGGAAAACAGAACGAAAATGGATGCTTCGCTCTACACAAAGGAACATTTCTCCAAAACAGGAGAAAGGAGACCGTTTTAATTTCTATAAGAAAATACAAGACTAATAGAACGAAGAATAAAAGAGAAAGAAGTTTTCTAAGAAGAGAGGACAGGACTTAGGCTCATCTGGTAGGCGAGAAGAAGCCTTTGAGAAGCAAGAAGAGGAAAGGAATTTCCATTGACGAAAGGACGAAGCTAAAGAAAAGAACTTTCATTGAAAGCGTTCTTGCTTTCCTTTTTAAAAAAAAGAAAAAAGAAAACCCGGCGGGAGAAATATATAATTCTTCAACGTAAGAATTTCAACGAATAGAAAGGCGAGCGCGTCCTCTTCTTTCTTGGAGAAGAGAGAAGAAAAAGAGGAAGAAACGAAAAGAGAGTAAGAATTTCGAGTTTCACGAGTGAACGAGTTGTCATACGAATGTCACGTGAAAAATTCTATCGGCGCGCGAGAGGGGCTCGTTTGAAACACGTGAATGAAAGATGAACAAAGTTGAGCGAAGCTAAAAGCTGCGTGTTCTTCGCGTTCCTAACAGACTGTTGACCCGCGAAAAGGAAAGAAGGAGATATGAAGCCACAGGTACGAAAGAAAAGATGAGAAAAAGAAAAATGAGCAACGGGTTGATTAAACCGAGGGTGGGAGGGGAGGGAGGGGGGGGGGGAGAAGAAGAAGAAACAGATAAAACGCGTCAACTACGCGCGACAAAAGCGAAAATCTTGGGAATGAGAAACCGCGGGAATTTAATATACTTAATATTTTTGGTTATTAATAAACGATTTTTATTGTCATGTAATAATAGTACTGAAATTTAATATACTTAATTTAATAGTACGGGAATTTAATATACTTAAAATTTAATATATTTAATATTTTTGGTTATTAATAAACGATTTCTATTGTTATGTAATAATAATACTGAAAAACCGCGTCTGTCTATATTGGATTTGTTGTAACATTTGGTTCGAATCTGTCTTTCCGCTGGAACTGAAAAATTATCGTTACTCGTCGAACCATTAAAAATACACAAATTAGTAGAAACAATTCTTCATTGGAAGTAAGCGTTAAAATTTTACATGAAGTACGCACAACTTATAATTAATTTACAGTCGAACGTTCGATTCAATTCAAAATATTCTTGAAAAGTTCAATTTATTGCAGCAAAAACGATCCTTGTTTCGTTTCGTTTCTCAATCCAAGATACAAAGAATATCTTGCACTACGGTGCACTCCTCCTACATTTTTAATATCAACGTCCTGTCAAGAAACGTATTTTTTTTTTTTTTTTTTTTTTAAATATCAGTGCAGCCGTACAATTTTCGCGCGTTATTTCGGCTCTCGATCAGCCAACGTAGCCTCGTCCAAGGAAGAAGGACAGAAAACGAAGAAAACGGGCGGATCTTGCATAAAATCTCGGTGAAGAAGAAAAAAAAAGGGAAAAAAGGGAGGAGATATTTAAAAAAGAGATTTACGAAGTCGGTGGTCCGAGGGGTGGGGGGTGGGGAATTTTGGCAAGATAATACGAGTTGGCCGAAACGACAAGAAGGGAAAAGTGGCGCGCGTGCACAAGAGGAAGAATACAGCGAAAGGACGAGAGCCAGAGAAAAGATGAAGGGACACGAGGGGCAGGAGGGTGGGAGGAATCGGGCGAGAATTCGAAGAGAGCGGCGTACGAGCATCTTATTTCAATATTTTAAGCGCACTCCGGGGTATCACGCATACCACGAGTGGACGACCAATATTTGAAACGGACCACAAACGCGGCGGCGCGCGGCCTCGCGTTCCTGGGAATGGGAAAACGAACGAGTGCCGGGGCCGTGTGCGCGCAAACATCTTACAAAAATCACCACCCGGGTGACGATCGGTGGTTCTTGCCGATTCTTTCGCGACAGTTCATGCGAAATTTTGATATCGAAATTAGTGGCAACGGAATCTCGTTTGTAATGTTACTACTGTTATTTACCATGGAACAGAGTTGTTGACAGAGTAAAACACTTGTTACACGTGCGTTGTTTTCGTTTCGATTCGAATTTCAATTCGAATCCCGATGAAATTTCCTAATTTTTCGTAAAGAATTGCAATATTCGTGGTGTATAAGGAAAAATAAAATAAAATGGCAGAAAGAGTTCTAACAGCGACTTTATGATTCTGGACATGCGGATGTAAATGTAATTACATTTATAACAATGTCAACAGTTTTATCATTTGATTGTTTAGATTCATACTGATGTTACAACTGTGACAACTCAAATGTTAGTGAAACTTAATACGAAAATTACGTAAAATAGACATCCATCGTAAAGTCGCTGTAATAAATGCGTCGCTGTTAAGTTAAATGATTAAGAAATATCTTTGCCATTTCTCAAGAGAACTATCAGGTTGCGACCTATGGTTACTTGGGAAAGTTTTACCTTCGTGGCGAGAGTAGAAGTACAGTGCAAAAGAAGAAAATTTTTGTAATTTCCAGAGGAAGATCAATTTTGTAGCAGGTTCTTTACATGTATTTCCATCAAATCGAAGGTGCAGAATTCATCTATGATAGCCAAACTTTTCTTTCCATCCTGTACATAGTAATGTGTAGTAATGCAACATTTTTGATACAATACGTGCGGGTACCTCGCACGATCCGACATTGCCCGCCGATTTTATCCACGATCGAGGCCCTGGCCCGTCTAAAAAGATACACTGTTCGCTTGTTAAGCCGAAAGATAAAGGGTCTGCCTTCCTGGATCGGCGATCGCCGTCGTTGGGGAATGCGGTGCGCCCCTTTTTTTCCGCGAACTTCCAATTCGTCGCGGCGTTCTTCGTCAAAAACCGGCGCGCTCGCCGAGTTATCGGGGAGGCGATTCCATCTCGGCCAATCCGCCGCTGCGTAATCGCTCGAAATAAAGTCGGCCGGCGATAAAGTGGTCACGAACGTTTCAAGAGGTGGCAGAACACGAAACGATAAAAACGCCTGCGAATTATTCAGGGTGATGCATGTGAAATTTCCAAATATAACTTTAGCCGCGCGTTGCTTCTTTAAAATCACGTATACAATCCCGCTCAAAAGTCATTCTGGACACTTTTATTTTTCAAATATTCAGTTACATATTTTATCATGCAATGTATACACGACGTATTAATATATCGACAGAATTTTTATCGTATGTTTTCTATTTATTGTATTCAATTATATCATTGAATTTGATTTTAATTCAAGATGAAATGTAAAGAAATGTAACTTTACGTTAATTTTATCGTATATAAAGTAATAGATAATTTTCGAAAATCTTTTATCTGAGATTTACTATAAATCTGAAGATTTCAAAACGATCGATTGAAATTGTTTCAAAAAAAAAAAATATATCAAACCGGCCCTGTTCTAACACGATACGAATCAGTCAATAACAATAAATTCCGAATATATAATATTGATTTTCTATTAATTAATTTGCAATAGCAGATAAAATTACTGATAGTTTTAATGGCAAGAACTCTGCGTACCATCGTTCTATAGGAAAAAATATTTGAGTATAATTAACCGACAATTGGTCGAACGGGAAAATCGATTTCGATTTTTCAATTGACGTTAGTTGGTACGATAGGTCAGGCACGCGAGGAATTCTATTAGTCAAACAGGCAATATCGCGCAGTGGCGTTCATTAAAATTCATTAAAATCGATAAGTTCAATTAGACTTGCTCACGCGCGTGTATATATGTATTTCGAAACTCACCCTTCGCCGCGTGATTTTCAACGCGTTCCAGGAATCACTTTAACGACCTTAAAACGAGCACTGTCCACTTGTTAAGCCCCTTCCCGAACCGTTTCATGATAATCTCATTAATTGATTATTCCGTCTACGTTATTAGTTTCCAGCCCTCTATCGGTATCTCTTTACGCTTTTTATTCCTCGATTGACGCGCGTCTCGATGAATTAATTGAACGCGTTGCGTTCGTTGTTGGATTCCTTCATTTTCGTTTGTTGCTTGAAAATATGCACGATCATGATTATAGTTGTAATGTGCATTATAATGCAACTGTATTATAATTGTAATTGCAATAGTTGAATAGACCTGTTGCATTTAACCGATTTCTTCTTTGCGTGTTTCCTAATACGAATAAGAATCACAACGCTACAATAAAATTACAATTACAACGTATGACAATTATAACTATATTATACTAAGTATAAACGATATTGTAATTTACGATTTTAAGTGTATTAGATGTTACAGTTTATTATTTTTTCAAAGTGACAATAATTTAAATAAAATAAAGTGTCAAAAAATGACATTACTTTTTCATAGTATGATATTTAATAAAATACAATATATATGATATTTTATATTACATAACGTATGTCGTATTATTGTTCGATGGCCAACCACCTCTGACAATACTGTCTCGGTGCTGACACTAATAGTCTTTTTAGAGTGACCTACGAAATGTTATTCATAGAACAAATTCCAATAGTTGGTCATCCACGATTTACCATAGACAAAATTATAAAAAGACGCGCTAAGAAGAGAGGAGCACTCTTTTCCATCAAGCAAACGCTTATAACATCTTCATTGACCACGATTGCAACGTAGAATGAAACACTTTTAAAAATATAAGTGCTGTTCCTTTACGCGTTCCCTCAAACATTATGTAATAAATATATCATTCGTATCACCAACACGCCAGAAATTCCCACACACTCCAACAATTACTAAAAATAAACGTTACCTCCCTAGAATTCACCAACATCGTACCTCCAACGTAGTATGTGTTATACTTGAAAGCATCAACCGTCTCTACGTTCAAGCTAATTATTCACCAGTCTCCAGGAATATACCGAAGAGCGTGTTACGACAATTAGACGTCTCTACACAAATAGCACGTTCGTTTCGTACCGTCTACGACCGTCTAACCGTAGCTTACTTAGGTTCGTTCAGAGAGGAAACGTCGGGTTTAATTGACCCGAGCGACAGATATTGCGGGCCTGGAAACAAGGAAAAAGCGATTTGCCATGGGGGCCACGTAAGACCGTAGCATGTGTCAGTCCTCGGTGAAGCTTAATGGAACAATGGGGGTGGGGAGAGGGCCCTTGGGCAACTCGAGGGCCTGGCAGTCAATGAATCTGCTGGCCTTTTCCCATGCCCGCGAACACCAACGCCAAGAGTTCCCTCTCTCCGCGCGACTCTCGTTCGGGTCCAGTCGATTTTATTAGCCTCTGACTCATTCCCTCTTTACTCCCCCGCTAGCCTTGCTGCCGGATATCTTGCTCCCTTCTTTCTTTTATTTTATTTTTTTCTTTTCCTCTTTTTCTCACTCCTCCTTTTAGTCTTACTTTCTCTCTCTCTCTCTCTCTCTCTCTTACGCTTCGTCTTTTGTTTTCTTCTCCCCGCGTTGCGAGCAGGAAGACGTGACGTTCGCGAGCGAGGAAGGAGATATTGAATCTCCGGGGAAGCTTCGTTCGAATTTCGTTTCTCGACGTGAGAGTGATTTTTGTAGAATTCAAGCGCGAAGCTTCGGGGATTCGAAGGAGATTGATTAACAGAAATTTCAGTCAGATATTAAAAATATTAACAGATCTCTCTTTCAGCATAGGACTCTCACCTTTCCCCCGCGTGTTCTCACACTTGAAGATATTTCTCCAACGATGCTAAAAATCTACAAAACAAGTTTCGAGTTGATCACACTCGCAACATTTACTTATTTAGTTTAACTTTTCACCCCTGCGATCCGTTTTTCCAACAGAAAGAAAGAAAACTGTCAAACTTCACCGTCGAGCAAAGAATCCAGCAAAGGAAATTTCCTTCCAACGTTCCCCGTGTATAATAATTCCAATTTACAAGATCTATCTAAAACTAGTGAATGAAAATGACACGACGCTTTGTTTGTCGAGCGAAGGTTAACTCAATTTTCCAAAGACACGAACTGAAAATCGTATCAAGGAGACGCACGAACGGGCAGAGGAAAAAGAAAATTGGAAAGAGAGACGAGCTGACGCGGCAGACAGCGAGCAGGAGGCGATGGTCGGTCGTGTAAATAGAGAAGAATCGTCTGGTCCTCCCGGTTCAGCGGACCTGTTTGTCTCGATGCAAACGATCGTGTGAAAGTCTCGCCGCCTCGTTAACGCCACCCTCCGCGCCAGACACCGCGAAGCGATGGCCAAGGAAAGGGAGGCGAGGCGTCTTTTTAACCGTTCAAGATCCGAGAGAGAAGCTGCCTGAGGGACTAGAGGGCGCGGGGTAAGACGGACCGGGAGCGTACCGAAGCTGGGAAGAGCAAAGATTCCGAGGAACCGGGGAAAATAAACGGACGAAGACCTTTTTCTACGTTCCCGGCGAATTAGCTACTTTATTAACAGGCTGCCGCTTTGTTCCCGATGCTGTACTACGAACCAAAGACCGAATCGATATTACGGATACCGGTAAAATACTGGCATTTTTAGGTTACTATTCGATTATGTTTGACGAAACCGAAAAAACGGTGCGAATAGCGCTATGATCAAAACGATGTTAGGTCGGTAAATGTATTTCGGTATAATACTGGTATAATATCGGTATAATAAAATATTAATATATATTATTTTATATTATATAATTTATATAATATTTATAATAAAATATATTTATAATAAAATATTATATATTTTATTCCTTATATTAATATAAGGAGACAATGATTAAATGTTTTCATAAAGCTGCAAAGAGTAAATTTAATGACGCTTACACACGTATCCTTTATTATTTCTAATACTAATTCATCGTTGTATCTCCAAACAATGTCAACCACGATACTCTTACTTAATTTTAAAACATGACCGATTTCTCGATACGTGTTTCCTTTTTCTCGGTGAAAAATGACCAATTGTTGTACGTCGATAAATCGAAAGAGGAGTTAAAACAACGATTAATCGTAGAATGGAAGAATATTCCGCTAAATTAATTAAAAGAAATTACTGGAAATATGCCTAAGCGTCTGCGATATATTATTGAAGTTAAGGGCTACCTAACAAAATATTAATTATTATTTATGTTAACAATTTTGAGGTTCAAATATTGTAGTTCTTCAAATGTCCGAATATTTTTGCCACGCTACATTTCGACACAGTTCAGTTTATTGTTTGATATTAAGAAAAGTATGTGAAATAAATAAGTAAAATTTATGTTACTATAAACTATAATGAATGTTCTATTATATTATTAAGAAATTAATCCAAATTTATTATTATAAACAATCGAAATCCACGACAATATTTTGAATAGCACGATGTCCGAATATTAATAAGAGTCATTGTACGTATAAAATGAAAAATGTGTTTTGGTCAGTAAAGTGGTACCGTACCGGTATATATTTCGGCATTTTTGCCATTGTGGACATCAAATACTGATAAAATATGAAAATACCGGTATGACCGTCTTATACTATCAAAACTGATTTCCCAAATAGCAGTTATATTACGATAATTTAGGAGCATATACCGGTATAATACCTAAACCTAACAATATTTCCGTTTCAGTCTCTGGGTATAATACCTAAACCTCAAAATATTTCGGTTTTCAGTTTCTGGTACGAACGACCCTAGGCTAGGACCCGGTTGTTTATTGCTTCGCCTCTTCTTGCCTCGTCCGATTTCCTCGCGTCGCGCGCGTTTCCTCTCTTTTCTCGCTCGGCGATGTGATTTTTCGTTTATGGAGGTTGAATTTTAACCCTTTAGCCCTCGGCAAACTTTCTTCGTTTCACCAACCTATCATCAGCAATTTATTTACGAAGCTTCAAACAAAATGATGCAGCATTGGAAATAATCGTTCGAATGGCGTTTGACATGAAATTTTGCTGATCGCATCTTTCCAACACGTGATATCGTTTAAAGTAACAAAGCAATCATCGACGGTGCATTTGCTGGAACGTAGTATAATATACAAACGTTATATAACACGTAGTTTCAATCTCTGGAAAAATAATATCCTCCACCATGTTTTCAACTTTCGTAAGAAGCGATAAGAAGTCTAGTTTATGTAAATTATCGAGTGTCAATTGACTTTAGAAATTTCTTCTTCTTCTTACGTTATTATAACTTTTACTCTAGGCGTCTGTTCGGATATTATATGCGATGTGTAATAAAACACTGTTAAATAAATTCATAAATTCGGGCGCGCAGTGTGACAACGTGATCAAACGATATGATTGAAGAAATTAATGTTTATAATAGAATAAATGTGAAAGTAAGTGACGATGAGATATTGGTGTCTTTACCAGTTATTCTAAAAATCGAGGCTTCCGAGGCTACCCAGATTCCCAGTCGCAGGCACGTCTAGCAACAGAGCTAACTTCATCAGGGTTCGAATGACAACGGTGATCAGTTTATCTTCAGAACACCTTGTGTAAATTCCACGAAAGCCTCAAATGCTACGCCAGCCTAGCGACATTCTTCCCGAAGAATTTTCCCACCACGAAAACGAACAAGAAAAAAAAAAAGGAAGAGAAAAGAAAGAAAAGAAAGAGAGAAAGAAAATCTACGGTACAAACACGTGCACACGTAGCAATCAATCAAGATTTTCCCAAATTTTCTCAATCACGTTGGCCGAAAGGACTTCTCGTATCGAGGAAAGGACGACCAGTGACCAGATCACGGACGAAAAAATAGCGCGGAATCACCCCATGGAATTCTGGAGGAGGACAAAAGGAGGCGGCGGTAGTCGGTTCCCCCTTTGAAACATAGTCTCATTATTTGCAAATCCGATAAATCTCCCCCGTCCTGCCGGCGGCTTCCACGAAGTTTCGCGGCGGAATCGGGCCACGCAGATTGCCAAGGGAGAATCGCGTGCTGCTGGCCATCTTCTGGTTTCGTTACCTGGACCCTCTCTTCTGCCCTTTCATCCATCGGCAAAAATTCTCCCCTTCTTGCTTCTCGCCGCATCGTTCCACCATCTCTTCTTCCTCGCTGGTACCTGCGCACGCTCGTCTCTCCGTTCCCCTCCGTGGGGGCACTTTCGGCCGTGGAATCGGTGGAAATATTCGAGGTCAAGGTCGCGGAGAAAGGATACTCGCGCACGGGCCGTCTCTTCCTTTAATTGGCCGGGACAACTGCGTTTACGGTTAACGAGATTTCCTCCCCTCGAGCTCCGAATAGGAAACCTTCGGGCCGTCACTGTGCTTTCTTTCGAAATCGGCGTACGTACAGTGACTCTTATTAATACTCGGACATCGTGCCATTCAAAATATTGTTGTGGACTTCGATTGTTCATAACAGTAAGATTCGGATTAATTTTTTAATAATATATTAGAACGTTCATTACAGTTTATAGTAAGTTTATAAATTTTATTTATTTGTTGCACACACTTTTCTTAATATCGAACAATAAACTGAACTATGTCGAAATGGCAGAAATATTCGGAGATGCAACTGTGTAGCACGATTCTCCGTAGATCTCAGCGTGCGAGTACGATTTTCTGTAGATCTTACGATTGATCTGAGTCTCTTTGTGTGAGAATTATAAATACAATAGGGCTCGTCGGATATTGCGAATGTAGTAGTGATATTTGAAGTTTGAAATTTCATCGGGATGCACAAGTTGTGACGATTGTGCAATAGAAATGGCTCGAAAATAATAAAATGAGGGACACAAATGACGAAAAAATTATTGAAAGTATTAAAGGGACGTACGATGGAGTAACGAAGAAAATAAATTATTCAGAAATATTTACAGCATCAAAGAGATAGTTATTAGATGATACGAAGCACACGTTTATCAACTAAGATGAAAAAAGATTGAAATATATATATATAATATAATGTATGCATATATATAATGTATGTGCGTGTAGAAAATAAATTATATTTTTTATTATGTAGAGTGTAGTTCTAATATTACAGTATTATAATATTCGATCGTTCTGAACGTAAATAAAATAAATTAGTTAAAAGAGAAGTTTCCACCACACTAACTTTTGAATACTCTCGTAAATAACAATGGAATTTGTTATTTAGGAAATGAAATTACACGGGATCATGTAGAAATAATTACTTCTGATTAAACGCATGACATTTCGAAGATGCTATCGTACGATGGAAATTATATTTAAGAAACGAAATTAAATCATAATTTTCCCATTGATACTCTCCAAAAATTTTCACCAAATACCCTCCATTCTCCATTTTTCTCTACGTACGCCAAGCAACGATCAATTATCCACACGCGAAATGAGCGTAGAATTTTTCGTATGCGAGTAGTTCCCATGGGTGTTTCTCGGCGTGTTATCCTCGATCCTTTCGTCTTTTCATTCCACGAAACGCTTTCGGCAAGTCAGTACAGGGCCAGATGGAAAAAAGAATCGTGCCGCGTTTCTCACGCATGGAATCGAACGAAGACGCGAAGCACGCGTGAACCGCGTGGTAATTTACCACAGAAAAACGAATCGCGCTAATTGAACCGTATTATCGAGCCAATCATATCGGCTCGATATTGCCGAGCTATGTATCTGTATGTGTGCGAACAGCAGCCGTGCCTAAAAT
Source organism: Frieseomelitta varia (assembly GCF_011392965.1). Classification (NCBI taxonomy): domain Eukaryota; kingdom Metazoa; phylum Arthropoda; class Insecta; order Hymenoptera; family Apidae; genus Frieseomelitta; species Frieseomelitta varia. Next base: position 30,556 of record NW_025108650.1, read on the forward strand.
TGAGAATTTTACTCGATTTGTTGCTTCTCTTCGCACGTTGTACGAAGTTCTTCTTTTTTAAGTAAATAATTCATTGTGACCATGCATAATATACTAAATTGAATGAATTCATATGCATTTTGTTGTACTTCTTCTAGCAATTTTTTCAGTTAATTAACAACATTATACAATATTAGCGAAAATCGTCAAGTTCCATGTTTGAATAATTAAGTTCAAAAAGGATTTCGTGGATATATGATCGAAGTAGTGGAAAGAAAATTTTATAATGTAATTTTCTTGAAGATTTTGGTACGGTACTGTTATAAAATCTGTACCAATGCTGTGAACGATATTAAAATTCCTCAAAATATTTCGTTCATTTTAATCAATTTACGTTGCCAAACTTAAATTTTTATTTAATAACGATATTACGAACGTTCAGAAATTTTAAATTTACCACAGAGTTTAAAGGAAAGAAATCAATAAAAATCGCAATTGGTCAGTTTCCGGGATTACTGATATATTCCACAAATTCGTCAGAAACTCTGCTCTCTAAAAAGAGAAGGAAAAAGAAAAATCTCACGAAACGCTAATTGAGAAAATCGTGACACCTGCGGCTGGTTTCACAAATTTGTCAAAAGCCGGGGAGAGAAGGTAGTGTAGAGGGGTGGGGGAGGATCCATCGGCAAGAAGGCGTCCACGAGACGGATGCAAAGTGTCGGCGGTCCATTAAAGCCGGGCTTTCAATTCCGACCAGCCGAAACGAACCCATCAGGCCCGGCCCATATTCCAGAAACCATCAGCTCGAGGCTCCGGGGCCCTGAAACAAGCTCCGCGAACGCGATCGTTCCTCGCAATCTCGCCGAAGCGAGTTCCCTTCTAAACGCGGCCCGAAACCCGAGCCGAACATTTTCGGCCCTCTCTTCGTGCCCGATCCCTCCGGAGCAAAAAGGATCTCGCCATATCCTTTGATCCTGCCAAGGAGCCGTTCGTTCCTTTTCTTCTTCTTCTTCTTCTCCTTCCTCCTCCTCTTCTTCCTCCTCCTCCTCCTCCTCCTCTTCTTCTTCTTCTTCTTCTTCTTCTTCTTCTTCGTACTCTTTTTCCTCGGTTCCTTCTACCATTGGCCCTGGAAGGAAGGACCTCCCTGGACTTGGTGGCCGCTTTGGAGGTCCCGTTCCTCCCTTCTCGCCCCTCGATAGGCAAACGGCAGGCTAACGGACGAGCCAGGGTGGGAGAGACCGAAGAGAACGGACCCCGATGAAGACGAAGAGGGTAGAAGATAGTGCGAGCAAGAGGCCCAGCAAACGACAAGCTCTCATTTTGCTCCTCCTCGATTGCTCGCATCCTCTCCTTTTCAGCTGCTTGCACAGTCGTTTCGCCAGTGGGTGGGAGGATTTCTCAGGGGAAGTTTCAACATTTCGCGGACTTTTCGAGAGTGATTGAAATCCATTTGATTTTGAAATATAATTTTTGAAAAAAATTGCGCACCTCTCTCTTTTCAAATGATTACGCACTCTTTCCAATAAATGGTAGGATTTCTTTCTTAGGAATTTTAATTATCGTTGGTCTTTGGGTTGAATTTTTGGTTTTCCAGGGTTTAGATTTTTCTTGAATGAAGCTTTGTGTAGATACTACGTTGATTTTTCACTTTTCGTAAATTTTGTTTAAATTTCTTGCGTCTCCTCCTCTTAGACGGTTTCCTTTTTTTAGATTTAGCGGTTTTGGAGAATGAAGATATTTTATTGGCTTTTAAATCGCTCGCATTCTTTCACTTTCACACTTGCTCACGCGTGCATCCAATGGATGGAATGATTTTTAATAATTTAAGGACTCTGGCGGGATTCTGTGGTTGAATTTTAAGAACACGAAAACGTTCCTTTGACGTTTAAAAAAATAGTTTTCGGGTGAAATTATTGGAAGGTTGGAACCTACCAATTCTCTTTCAAAGGCCACACATCGGCAAACCGCATCATCCCATTATTCTTCGCCCCCTCCCTTCACACTATACACCTTCTTCTAATCCCCATGTAACCACATCACCCACCTCCGTCTCTCCCGAAAATTCCTTACACTCTTAAACAATACCCAACGTTCTTTCCCATTCACCTTCTCCTCTCCGAGGAGAGTTTAATCTCTTTCTCGATCCGATCCACCCTTCTCACACTGTTACGAAAACGATATTTCTGAAAGCTCTACATTAGTCGTTAACCACCTGAGTATTTTATTTAGACACTTTGTTTCTCGAAAATTTCTCGATTTCTAAATATTAATAAATTGAAAATGAAATTTTAAAAGTGACGTTCATTACGAGGATCGTGAGTTTTAATAATTTAGAGATAGTATATTAACTTGTAGATTAATTTGTATTAATTCCAAAATAACTGGGAACAGATTTCTACACATTTTTATATTTTCAGAATTATAACTGAAGAAATATGCCTAATCTCAATAAAACCTTGTTCTAACAAACGTTATATTAAACACTCTATTTTGGTTTTAGTTTTATATATTTTTGCGTATGCTGTGTATGCATTTTTGCGCTATATTCCCCAAATTTTATTTATATTTCTCAAAACTCTGAATCACAATCCTGAAACAATCAAATTTCGGGAAGGAAAATCCGAGCCAACTGTCACTCGTTCCAATGTTCTCTTTACCTATCGATCCTCAAAAATCGATCAACGTAACATTCCAAATTCTACTCACATCTCTGAAAACTTCAAACTCCTACTCAGCAACCAATTTTCCCCCCAAAATACCCAATGTTAATACTCTCCTCGATCTGATCATTTCAACACGTTCGTTCGTTCCAATTTTCCCGCCATCTCGAATCGATCGACGTACGGATACATCAATGTAATTGGTGTCCCTTATCACAGGCACGTGGGAGCCGTATCCACGGCGATGGCGAAAGCCATTCGGGAGAAAAAAATACGAGGTTGGCGGGCTGTGCGCGGATTTGACGTGGCCGCGGTGCGCGTGTACGCACACTCCGATACCCCCAGACGCGGCGGCTACGAGCCACGACCACACGAACCCCGTGGGCCCCCGTAGAACCGCATTCCAAGCCGGCTTCGTGGACTTGGGGCCCCGATCCACGGGACGCAGAGGGCATGCGCGAACGTTAGGAACGTGGTGGGGTGACAAGGCGGATGGCGGGAGGGGCAGAGGGAGGGGGGAAAGGGGGAGAAGGAACGAAACGGGCCGCGGAAGGGCGCGAGAGAGAGAGACGCACGGCCCGGGGAATAACTCGATAAAGCGAAGGACCCCTTCTAATTAAAATGAGTTCCGCCGTGGGTCCTCTCGTGTACGACTCTCGCCGCGGTCTTATTTCGTCGCGAATCCCTCTCACTTCTCGTCTCTCTCTCCCTCTCTCTCTCTCTCTCTCTCTCTCTCTCTCTCTTTCTCTCTTTTTGGACTGGCACGCCAACTCTTTGGCCCGTTCCAAGCATCCTTCCTGGTCCACTGGAATTCGAATGCCGGACACGTGGGAATTTCGCTGGTGGGGAGGTGGTTTTCACGATCCGTACGAATCGATGTCGCCAAAACAAGAGAAAATAATAATAATGAAAAATGAATACCACCGAGTTTCCCTCGAGTTGAGATTTAAGGGGTGGTTCCTTTTTCTTTTTTTTTTTTTTTTTTTTTTTTTTTTGGAATTGCGGAATGTTGTTGAACATTGAGAGTATGGATTGATTGTTGAATTCTTTGGGTACGAACGGGAAACGAGTGGGATCAGATTTTTCTAAAGTTGAAATTTTAAAGGGTGGTTATAGAATGTTGTTGTTACACAGTGTTATGGTAAAGTATGAATTGTATGAATTTTGAATACGAACCAAAAACGAGTATAATTGAATTTTTCTTAAGTTGAGATTTAGAGGTAGTTTTTTAAAGAGTTGGACAATAGAGTATGGATTGTTGAATTCTTTGTATACGAACTAAAAACGAGTAGAATTGGATTTTCCTCAAGTTGAGATTTAGAGAAATTTGTAGAGGTTATGCTATAGAATGTGGAATGTGTTGTAGTGATTATGTTACAGAGATAAAAATTGTTGAACTTTTTGGATTTTGGAGAAGAGAATGTAGAGTATCGTTTGAAATAAGTACATAATAGGGGTTGTATGTTTGAAGTATTTTCTTATCTTAGAAATATCCTATAAAAATGAATAAAACACAAAGATTTTTATATATCTTGAACTTACAACAATGTTTTAAGTAAACTACTGAATTTTGAGGAATGTTATGTTGAGATAACATCGTTCAAGTTCATTTTTGCGAATATACTCAGGAACTCGTCTTAGCAGTTTTTATGAATGAATCCTCGAGCCAATGAATTAAATCTGAAGTATTCATTCAAACTTTACATTCAAAGCTATTGCTTGTATTTCTCAAATCTTAAAAAAAAAGAAGAATGTTGGAAATTAAGAGAGTCAAGAATGGCATCGATATTATCAATAGAGTATTCAAAGATCGAGGACTAATGGACTATTTTCGAGATCGAAATATCATTTTTAATGGTATGGAGTACTTACGCTGTTCTATTTCAATAAGATAATAGAATTGTTAATTCCAAGAACGATAAAACAGTGACAATTGGCTAACTGATTTGATTCTAATCAAACAATGGATATGCACTAGTCACGAGGGCTACAACGAGACATTAAACTCTTTAATTCTAACGAATGTCAATTCATTCAATTAGTTATAATCGAACCTATGTGTTTTGATGTTCTCCTTATTAAAATCATATTGAAAACCTATTACCTTACAAAATAATCAACATCAATCTTTCAAGAACCGAACTATAATTTTCCAATTTCTTAAAATTTCATAAAATTCCACTTACAATCTAGAAAATATCAAACTTTCTAATCCCTTACATAGCCCCAATATTAAAAAAAAAAAAAAAAAAACAGAATTTAATAATATAAATTAAGTGAAAAAAATTCAAGAGCACAAGTTAGAAACGCAGTGAAAGAAACTTTTGTTTTATTATTAAACTTGCAATGACATGACTGAGAATATGTTTTGCAACTCGCATACAATCGGTGTCAAGAACAACATCTCCAGTTCCACTCCAAAAAAACTGCAAAACTCCAGAAAAGAAAAAAGAAACCGGCCAAAAGCAACGGGAGAGAAAGAGAAATGGCTCGTACCCTAAGGAGAGACTCCCGCCACCGTGATTCTCGCGATTCCCTAAACGCGTCGGTCGATTAAGGCCAGGACAGAGGGCTGCATGGCATAGTAATTAAGACTTTATGGGGCCATCCAGAGGAGTCATTCCAGCGCGGCGTTCTATCGCACAATACATCCAATTTAATGACTCGATGCGTAAATCAAATCCCACCGCTCCATCGAAATCCTTCTGCTCGTTCTGTCTCCTTCGTTCGCGACCGTTCGTTCGTTCGTTTCGTCTTTTTCCACGTTGGAGGTGGAGGCTCCTCCTTTGAAACCAGCCAACCACCACCATCCGCCGCCAACATCAGCATCGGCACCATCTCTTCGCAAGGTGGGTCGCCTTGGGTGATACATGACGTTTCTCACGGTGATAATTATCACCGTCTGCGAGAGACTCAGAGACAGTCAGTCTACCTTTGTATGTGTAATACAAATATCGCGTTAAAAGAAAAAGGCTTTGCGACGAGGGGAGGGATAGGTGGTTGTATTTAAACTTTCGTCTTGTAGGAATTGAATTAGAGCAACTAGTGTCAGTGCGTCTGTTGAACACATTCTGCGTGTTCTAATATCTTGAAGAGAAAGAGTTTGTAGAAGATAATAAGAAGCAGTGTCCTTCTTAACGAAGGCTGATCGTTTTTCGATACAAAGAGTATTTCTTTTTCTTCTAACTTTCGGTATAATCAATTTGAATATTATATGTACGACTTATACTCTATGTTATTTAGTTTGTATGATTTATTTGAACGTTAGAGCACACAAATACGGATAATCATCTTATATAATTAGTTTTAAATAAATCTTTTTACACGACCCGAACACTATTTTACTTTTTTCGTATTTTTCATCGAATCGTTTTGCCCCCGTGCTTTGAAAAGTATCACGTTGAGAGATGAAAATTTAAAGAAACTAATTTCCATGGTTCTCATTAGGTGAATTTTCTGAGATATCTTTTGGTGTTTGTCTATCAAACACAGTTATATATACAAGTCTACGATAATTAGACATTCCGCATTTAACGCAAGTTAATCGTTAAAACATGAAATTACATCAAATTGCTTTCAAACACTTACAAATATTTAACTCCCCCATTTTATGACACATTCGAGTTCTAAGAAGCAGCAGGATGTCCCTGCCTGTCCGAAAATTATTCACGATAATTCGTGAAAACGAGGCGAAAGTTTCTCTGAAAATCGTGAGAAATTCGGATTCCTCTGACTGCGAGACGAAAGAAACACACCTTATTTCTTATTCTGCTTTGCAACGAACGGGGCTTCACATGGAACGACATTGGCCAGCCATTTCTCGCAGAGCTGATCACCTTGAAAAATGATATACCCAGTACTGATTAATTATTGCCAAGTCCCGAAAAAAAAAAAAAAAAAAACAACGAGGAAACCGAGTTCACATGTAAACTCGTGCCTATGTCGTAAATAAATTCCTCGCTCCAAATAGCGTATTTATTTTACCTTGCACGACATGCCACGCTTTTTGTAACGTTAACAACGTGTGTGTGTCTCTTAATGGCCGTAAAATTTGTATCGGTTCAGCACTAGCGCGTCATAATTTGCTCGCGATTAATCCTATTTTGTAGCCTACATTGCAAATATTATTTTTAATTTTAATTATTATTTTTTTAGTCAATTCTACAAATGACCGTATACTGTAATTAAAAATTTACGAAATTTAAGGGTTCGTTATCTGACAATGAACGTATTTGATAAAAAATACGAACTTTCGCTGTTTTTGCTAAGAGCAAACATACCAAGAGCAAATATGAGATATGTTTCTCACGTTGATAATTATCATGTCTCAGGAAGGAAAAAGAAAGATTGTGTTCTTGGATGCTCGTTGAAGTTTGCACATTCGTCGGCGCAATTGACGATAACACAGGTGAAGTGCAATGACAAACGCAATGAAAAATGTAACATCGCGTTAATTTGTGTTCTTGCATCTCCAAATTCTCCATAAATACATAGAATTCACTATTAAACTGAATATCAAAACCATAGGACTCTAAATGTGCAATCGTTATCGATCGAATGAATGAAAAATAATTCTCACAGGCATCGTGATTATTAAAATCAATATTCATTCGCGGAAAGCAGATTTGCAAAGTAATCAGTATTCCTTTGCAGTCAGACGCTACGAAAAGAAAATTTCCAAAATCGTTCTTCAAATGATCAGTGATCAATAAACTCGATCGTAAAAACAGAATATGCCAGTAGTTGAACGTCATAAAAAGAATTTTATGCATTTAGAAAAAAATTACAAAGATGCACATACGACAGAATGTTCAAAAATTTATAAAACATCCAAGACAGAGTAGACGACTGTTGTAATATCCAATAGACTAAACAAATTACTATCGAGATTCCATCAGTTGTAAATATTCACAAAAATATGAAAACCCATAAAAAGAAATCTAATTAACAATAAAATCGTAAGCATAACAGCGTTGCTAAACGTTCGTCGCGACGAGAGGTCGAGGAACCTCGTTCTCTCGAAAACAGAACGACGAAACACCGAAAAGAAAAAGCCCGGGCGTCGCATACTGGAGTCCATAGAACATGCATTAAGAGATGTGTAGCCCGGAGAGGTACAGGTCGTTAGTGAATTCCTGGTAAGGATTTAATTTATTCAGACGTGGCCTCGCGAACTGATTCCCGTGTGCGACTCGGATCTTTAAAAGCCCGGCTGCCGAGTCACAAAACAAACACTCCGGTCGGTATTAATTCTCGTTAGTGCCCTCTCCGCCGCTGCAGGGATTACCGATTACTTCTTTCGAGCAGGAAAGAAAACTTGAAGGAACGAAGGAGAAAAGAGAGAGAAAGGAAGGAAGAAGAAAAGTATGGAGAAAAAAGAAAGAAAGAAAGGAAAAAAAAAGAAGGAAAAAAGGGTCGCGTTTGGTCGTTGCTTCATTGAGATCCGGGGCGAAATATATCTCAACGTTTCCTCTGTCGTTTCTCTCCCTTCACGTTTCTCTTCCTTTCTTCTTTCTTTTCGTTCGCCGGAGTCTTTCGCGCCGGGCGCCGGAAAAATATTGCTTCACGCGAAGGACCCCGCGCGCACACAGCAAATTTATGCGAATTCTTCCAGCCTCTTCCGCCTCGCTTCGATAAAGCTCGATTATTCTTTCGCCGGGTAAGCGTGTTTACCGCCAGACTGATCGATACCATTAAATTCCGTTTTCTGTTTTCGACGACGGCGCGGTTCTGCAAGGGACAGGAATAATCGTTCGCGAGATAATTTCGACTGGCGAAGGTTTCGCGTATTTTGTTTGACAATTAGTTGGACACGTTGCTTTTGGAATGACTGGAAGTAAAATGAGGGCTTCGTCGGAGAATTTTAAATAATACAAATAAGCGTGTGTAACGTGATATTTTATAAAAACAATTCCGCGGTTTAACTACAGCGAGCATTGTATAATATTTATTTTCCTTCGCCACGTCCACTCCATGCATTTTTGTTCCACTGAATTTTTCCTGAATGCATGGGAAATCCGCAGTCCACTGATGAATTTCACTGATGAAAACTAATAAATTTAAAACTTTTGGCCAAAAGTGAAAGAAGAATGGTAAAACTTTTATGTAATCCTTCAACGTAATCTTTTAACATATTTTAATTCACCTTCAACGTGGTTTTTAATTTTAACGTGGTATTTAATTCCATACGATCAATTCAATATAAAAAAATGTATCAATGTATTTAACGTAGAGATGAATCAACGAAGAATTTTAAATTTCATTTCTTTTTTTCGAAAGGAACACTGCAAAAACGAAAGGATGTCGTATTACACAACTTTGAATGAAAAAAATATGAAATTCAGAAAAATCAGCTGCGCGTACTGATTTTGTTAAACGGGCTTTGGGAAAGGTTAATTAAAACACAAGTTCAACGCTTCGTTCGATCAGGACTGAACGACTTTGACAGAGTCTGTCGCTAAAACTCGGATCCTCTCACGCGTGGAACAATAAAGTAGGCTATTTTAAAGGCACGAGGTTTACGGGCACGTTCGGCCGAAAATTTTGATCGGAATCGAGCGGACCGGTTGGCCTTTGCATTCTTGCGATTGAGAGCCTTTGCAAGGGTGCACCGACACGCCTCGGGCGGTTCCCATTGCATCGTCGCTTCAGACGCCAACACATTCGTTTCTTCGAGCGCAGCGCTGCACCGCCGCGACCTATACAATCAAACTGTAAACACGACGATGAACTGTAGCCGTTCGATTGCCCTCGGAGCACATGAACAAAAGGAAAAGGAGAGTGAGAACTCTTCGTTCGAATCAGTTGTTTCTTGTTTCTCGTCGAAATGACGAAAGATCGAAGATAAAAGTTCTTACGGCTCGAGGAAAACTTGGTTCGGGTTTGAGAGTTTAGAAAATCTCTTGAAATTGAAATTGAAAACACGTCGAAAGACACGTTCGAGACTGGTTTTAATTGACGGTACGTCGTGGACGTTTGTGGTTGAAGTCGAAACGAAAGATGTGGGTGAAAAGAGGCGAAGGATAATTCGTTTGTTCGAAAGTTGTTTGTGTTTCGAATGGATTTCGCTTCTTTGGTTCCGGCAGTGAAATTTGTATTTCAAGGGGGACGTTATTTTAATTTCTTGCGCATTCCTCCAAAAATTGTAAAGCGTCTCAAATTTAAACAAACTATAACGCGCATGCTGTTAAATATTTTCCTCTTTCCGTTTTTCCAAATTGATTATAATATAAAGTTCGAGGACTGTAGTAGAATCAAGTATCGAGATTTTGAAAAAGAAAAATTGAAATACTTCCGATGATAGTTTACTTTAAAATTAAGTTAATAACACTCCAAAATTATTTAGAATTTAAACGACGAATCTGAGAGTCGTAAAATGTTTGAATTTGAAATTCGAAAATTAATTTGATTCTATCGTTAATCTCCATCAGAGATAACTTCAAATAAACTTTTGTAATATAACACAAATTGTTTCGCTGCTTGAACGTTAATTATAACGCCGGAAGAGGAGCAAAGTTTACGAATTTTAGAAAAGTCCGCAAGCTCGTTGGAAAGCTACCGAAATCACGAGAAGAAGCAACCGTCCAATAGGCCACTTGGCGAAACCTGCAATCACTTTCGATTCACCTACTTCCGTGACTGTCCATAATTTCCCCTGTAACGATCCTTAACTCCATCTCTTCGAGCATCTTCCTTCTTCCTTCTTCCAGCGTGCAGCCGATGGAATGCGATTCATGTAGCCAACGATAAACCTGCGACCGGGACCACACATCTTCCTACTCTCGCCTCCAACGTTCATCCAACAATCTCCATCTTTCGTCCGATCGATATAAAAGTTTCTGTTCAATTTCACCCTGTTAGGTTCATCTATATCACTTCCACGAACACGGCAGCCAGTTGTCACTGCTTTTCTTTCTTCCTCTGCGACTGTTTCTCTCCTCTCTGACATCTATTATTGGACTGGCGATGATTTACGGTGAATTAAAAAAATGTAAAAAATGTAAAAGATCTAATATATTGTTCCTTCGTAACGTCGTGTGTAAATTAGAAACTGATGTATCTGCCAATGTCTTTTGAATCTGAGTTTATTTCTCAGCCATATTTGTTCCGTTGTTTCTTCATCGATCAAGGAAATTATTAACAATTGACGTTAAACTAAATTAATTTTAAAACGCAGTTTATTTTCATTAAAGCGTGCATTCGGCATACCCTTGCACACTTCCACTTCAGTTTTCAGTTTCTTTCAAATCCAAAAATGGACCGTTCTCTGAATCTCATAGCTTGCTCAATAAGTAACAAACAATGAAATATCGTGTGTAGTAAACGTACGCAACATTTCAACAGTTAACACGCAAAGCATGTTGTAGTTAAATTTCGCTCTCAAAATTCAATTTTATTAAAAACGTCCGATACGCTGAAAGTCCTAAGTGATCCTAATTCAATGGACTCGCGTCAAAAGTTTCGCGATTGAAACGAGGACGAAAGGAGGGAGGGGAGGAAAGACGGTAGTGTACAATGTCGAAGCATCTCGAACGTTTCTGCGACGATTCGCGGGTACTTCGTGGTTGAGCACAGCACACTTGGGCTCGCAGTGAATCACCTTGTGAAGGTGGGCCGCCAGTTCCTCAGCTATACGTGTGTATACATATATATATCGCGTGCATATACGCACCCGCGCGTCCGTCTCACGTGCACACACACGCTCACGAACCGCATACCTTTCCCTCCTTCTTCTTGTCTCAGGCTTAAAACCACCTTCTTCTTGGCCCCCAACCCTCTCAAGCTCACCGCCTGCCCACTCACCTTTCTTTCCCTTTCTCCAGACCTTTCCCTTTCTTTCTCTCTCTCTCTCTCGCCCTCTCTCTTTCTCTCTCGGCAGAGAGCAGACCTTTAATCCAATCTGTGTAATAACCGCTGCCCTTTAAAAAGCGCGGAAACTCACCGCGTACGCGCCGACCCTTTACTTTGCTGCTTCGGCAAAGTCGACAAGTCCCACGATTTTGATCACGAACATTTTATGAGATTTTTCTTCTTTCTTTTTTTTTTTTTTTTTTATACGTTGTACAAAGTTTCAGCTGTTGTACAAGTGGTTAGTTGATAGTTTGTAGTTAATTGAAGAGTTCATAGCGAGGAGAAGGCAATTCCACATTTTCTTTCTTTCTTTCTTCCTTTTTTGATTTTATTCAACGTAGAAAGAAGACGGTAGATTATCAATAGATCACTATGAATAACGTAGCTATTTAATTTTTTTTCTTTTTATTTGGAATGATTTAACTTCTTATTTGTCAAAATCGTCCGAAATTGAGGCAGTTTCTTCAATCATTTTTATGAATTTGTTGATATTCAGTTTTGAATGGCACCATTAAATGTTAATAGGTGACTGTGGCTAATTTATGTCTAATGATAATAATTAAAAATATTTAATTCCTTAAACTCGATACTCTGAATGCACAACACTGTACCAAGCAGTAAACGTGTCCATTTGTTGCACTTCTGTTTCTCATTTTTGGAAAATAAATCTAAAGGTGTCAAATTCTAGTTTTATTTCAGTATTTCTACAAAATTTCATAAGAACTGCGAATTTTAACAGAGTCCAAAAAGACAAGTCCAAACGTTTCTCCTCAAAATCCAAAAAATTCCAATTGCAACTGTCGTTTACGTCGATATCTTCAGAATTAACTTAGTTCTATCGGTTGGTCGGGAGTTTGAGAGATCGGGTAGATTCGATGGTGATCGGACGGAAGGGTTTCGAGGTGGTTTTTAGTCGCATTCTTCGGGTAAAGTAAAATGGAGGAGGAAGAAAGGTGCTGAGGGAGGACTGAGGGGTTTGAAGGTGTGCACGGTGGGTGAGGAATTTTCGAGGAGTGGTTTTAGGTGTGGTAATTCGGCGAGGAACCGTTGTTTTGGTGGGGAGAATTTTGAGGGAGATAATGTTACGTTCTATTCTCTTTGAAGTCGAGCGATTGATTTAGAGGAATGTTTCAAGTCGACTAAATGACAGGTTCGCGTGAAGTGGTCTTAAATTCATTGAATTCGAGCAAATTCATTACTCTGGATTCACTGATTAAAATTTGAGAAAACGAAGAAAAAGGAACGTCTAGATTATTCTTCCGTCTGAAATTCCATCAGGCTAAAGATAAACTAAAAAATTTCTAATATACATATAATATGAACTTTTGATTTTGTATACTCCTATCTATTGTTTAGATTATTCTAAATTATCCAGTCTATTATTCATTTATTATTTAGATCATCATGAATTGGAGAAACTTTGGTACATTATGTACGCCACCAATTAAAAGTTTGAGTATAAATTTTACGTGTGAAATATATAATCTATCTTCTAACATCAATGTAGATATATTTCTAGTAGATAAGATTTTAATATATATATATATTACAAATACATGTACGCATATAGAAGTATATATACGAAAGTGAACATATCTCTCGTTATATATTATATACGAACTAAGTAACATATGTATCTGTAGCTAAACATTAAACTATAATATAAAATACAAATACAATAAAAATTTGCAAATTTTTAGTCGGTATATTGCAAATTTCCCTTCAATCATCACTTTGCACAATATCGAATTTCGCGTTCATTCTAAACAACCTTTACTATAATTCTACAACTACCTGAGTCTTTGAGTACAAATTTCCTTCTTGTATCATCTCACAATCTCTACATTTATTGTTCAATCACGCTCGGAATTCTTCTTCGAATTAACACGTAAACCAAGAACAATTAAATTTAACCTTCCACCGTTGTTTAAGCAATCTGCGAAACTCTCTAATATGTATGTATTATTATTAAATTATTTATATATATATATATCTATACATGTATGTATTATTATTAAATTACTTACATCTTCCACAGCACTCATCTAACCTTCGATGCCCAACGGCACTTAAAAATTAACCCTCCAAAAGTCTCGCTCCCCTCTCTTCGAACCAACATACCAACAACCACACTAAACCAGAAGAAATGAAGAGCATGCGTGCGCCAAGCAGAAAGTTACGTTTTCGAGGGCGTTCGCGATGCAACGAACGAAAACGAGGAGAAAGAGGAGGAGAAGGAAGAGGAGAAGGAGGAGGAGGAGGAGGAGGAAGAAGAAGAAGACCAAGACGACGAAGAAAGAGAAGAGGAGAACACAGAGAGAAGAGAAAAGAGAAGAGGGCCCGGGCCGAAAGAGAAGAGGCCCTGTTCGGCTGTTCTCCGGCCGACCCTGATCCTTCGTGGCTTGGGACCCACCACACCATGGGATGCCTCCTCTCCTTCAGCGCCGGTCGGCGGCTCAGCATCCTTTAATATCTCTCGGCGGCCTCCTCTCGTCCAACGTTTTCCTCTTTGTCGCTCGTGTTCCTCTTCATGGTCTCTCCCCTCCCGCCAGCACGGCCCTCGCGGTCGGCCACTTTCGATAGCATCTTGATGGAATGCCTGCGGGGTAGGTACCTGCCGCATTGTCGGCTCGGTTCAGCCCGTGCTTTCGCACTCGCCGTGATCGCTTGTTGTGTCCTGCCGCCCGTCCCTGTCTCACGCTGGCTGCTTCTACTACTACTACTACTACTACTACTACTACTACTACTACTACTACTACTACTGCTGCTGCTGCTGCTGCTGCTGTTTATGTCCTTGTTGTTGTTGTTGTTGTTATTGCTGTAGTATTGATATAGAATGTTGTTTGTTTAGTTGATCGAGTCGATCCGATTGGCGCGTTTCGCCGTGTCGTCCCGACTTCTTGTTGCATTCATTCCGCTGGTCGGAATCGTGTCGTTGGCCTGGTATTTCCCGCCGACGAGACGACCTTGCGTCCGCGATGACGAAACGCCAACTTGACCGATGGGAACCGCGTTTTTGGACCTCCGGCATCCGACGAGACGACGGAGCACCATTGGGCAAAAATTTGATCGACGATCGACGATAACTTTGGTTGTTTAGTCGCGAATGAAATGTTTATTTCACTAGACTTTCTATTGTTGAAAAATGCAACGTGAAAAAATGTAATCTTCGTTAAATCGACGGCTGATTTTTCGACGATTAAGTTTCCTTTGAGCTTTCAGCTGGATTATCAAATTATCAAACGTTCTGATTTGATAATACGTTGTAAAACGTTATCCTCTAACGAGTAAGACAATTATTTTGTATAGTAATCCGTAAGCTAAATGCTCGAACGCTCGAAGGCGAAAAAATTGATCACTTCTCTTTATCAAACACAATTATCGAAGGGATCGTTCTCTCTTTTCACAAATGGTCGATCATCAATTACTTACAGTCGACGATCGATCCCGAGCTTTCCAGTCTTGCATGATACACAATGTTTTAGCGGCAGCTGAATGGCGCATCGAAATATTAATTACACCGTTCCCTTTTACAGAGCGTCGGTGGATTCGATGATGAGTGATCGTTTGTGAACAACTATCGACCAAGTGCACAATTACCAATGATTTATGCGTTTAACACTTTTCAAATCGTCGCGACTGTTGCTGATAAAGATCGGCATTAATCATACCGTACGTTTTATTAATAATTGCTTCGATTCAAGCAACGACACTTTCTCACTTTGTGCGTAAATTACTTCTGTATTGTTTTCTGTTTGTCTTCTTCGGCCAGACAGATATCGTTTTTGATGAATTTTAGAAAAAGAGTAAACTTGGATATTCTATACTAAATGAAATGCACCTGTATTATATATGAAATGAAATTTATAGTATATTCGTATGACAGATTTTATTTAGCAATCTCTGTCAAATGATCTTTTAAAGAATCTTTTGCTTATTCGATGACTTTTTATATTATTTTCTGTAGGTACTAAGTAAATGAAAAAATATCCTATACAAACTCCCTGAATTAAAAAATCCTGATATAAATAATCTCTCCAGAGTTTTATTAATTCCTAAAAATAATTCATTTCATCTCTGTCTGATTATGTTAATTTTACTAAATCATCGAACGAGATTGCTTTTTAAAAAAATGGTTCGCAAGAGATGGACAGATTATATTTAGGGTAAACCATTGCGTTAATAATTGAAATACATTTGGGATTACATCTTGTTTGTACTAATATTATGTGGCCGTCGAGAGGATTTTAATCGGCTTACGTCCGATTTATAGCGATTCTGTCGTTCCTATAAAAGTGACTCGTGACTTCTACGAGCTGTAATATTTAACATCATTGCTACTTGTCTAAGCTAACTGAAACAACGTTCTCTTTTCTCATATAATCTATTATATATATATATATATATATATATATATATATATATATATATATATATATAATTCAATATCACATCAATTCTTCCATTTGTTACTTTCTCAATTACTTGCATAGTTTCAGATTCTTTTAATTGATCAACTGAGCTACATACCATTAATTGAGATCCATTATTTGCCAAATACCAGGAAACATAATTTCAGAAATTTATTTGAAAATTACTATACGAAATAAATTTCGATGCATTGATACACTCTTGCCAAAAATACTAAATTCTAATAATCGAAGTTCCAACAAAGATATTAAGAATTCGATTATGATAATTTTAAATTGGAGCAAACAGTCACGATTAACTAATAGCTTCTTTGTTTCAAAAGAGGAATAAAGTAATTTGCTGACTCGTCTTTTTCAATGTTGACTAATCGTGCAAGTAGAATTGTGCGCGTTTACAATCGTTAGTCAAAGTCTTTTCATTCGAAAAGAAGGAAACCGATATTTCACATGTAAAACTGATGCGAATGACGAGTGAACAGCAACACTATGCGCAGAATGTGTCGAGGGAAGCGTCGCGTGATCACATCTCACCGAAAGCGAGTGACAAAAAGCAAAAGAACAGTAAAACACGAGGCATGCAACGATGTTCTGCGTCGTGAATAAGTATTTACTTCGTATAAACATATCGAACGGCTCAGGCTAATGATGAAGGAATGCGCGAGGGAAAAAGAAAAACAAAGAAAGAAAATCACCAATTTTTCCATCCACAGACTAACTTGAAATACTGAATGACCAGAGAAGTCGTGTCAGCTTCTATGACAGCAAAAAAAAAAAAAAAAAAATGATGTAGGAATGTCGAAAAGGAAACTAATTTCTCCTTACCAGACACAGCTGTGTCCACATTTTCTTTCGATTAAAAAAAACAAAAAAAAAACAAGAAAAATATAAAACAATGATAAAAATACATAGTGACTCAAAAAATTAGCGACGAAAATAACACGTCGGATTACTCTTGTCGGAAAAATGAATTCTGAATTCTAAGAATTCCCTAAGAAAATTTCGACCGAAAAGTTCCATCAGTTTTTTTCTCTGTAATAGATACCAGTGTAGTATCGTAGTGTTCGAAAAGGAGCATTCGTCGAAAGAAGAGATTGTAAATATCTTTTTTGCATTTCTGCATCATTCTCCGCAGTCCCAGCGTTGCAATCGCGGGGAACGTGTTCCCCCCACGAGTTCGTGTGGGTGTACACGTGGTTTGGCTCTGTGCTCTGACCCCCCAACCTTTTCGATTTCGTCTCCCTGCTCTCTGTCGGCTCTTTTCGCTGTTCCACAACCGGCTGCGGCTTCGCCCAGGATCAACGTTAATGGGAGGTAGCCGTGGAATTCCTTCGGCTCGTAACCCGCGATTTGCTGCTCGCGAGGTGGCTGCGTACGTGCGTACAATATCACAGCGAGCAAAACACCAAGCCTTTTATTCCTCTCTTGTTAACCGCTCTTCGCTGTTCCTTCGCTCCCTCTCGCCTCAAATACTCTCTTCCTCGTTTATCAATCGACTTTCGACTTCTCTTTCTTAACTTTTCATTCAGGATGAAAAGTATCTGTACGCAGTTTTCTGCATTTGCATTTGTGTATTATGAAATGCAATTCTCGCGAGACTGATCAACTGATTTCTCTAGTAATTCTTTTAATAAGTTTCCCATTTATCATATCACGCAGAAATAACGAGAGTTTGTTACATTGTGTATGATTTTACAAATACTCTGCAACAGTCTGTACTGTGATAGAAACTCAATTTATCGAAAGGATTATTTGAAGACTGAAATTTCAATTTTTGGTCATATTTTAAGTTATTTAGGTTAGTTAGGTCTTATTTAGGTTAGGTGCTGAGTCCATCAATAAAGTTATGTCCACGACCATCAAGATGTCAAGAAAAAAGTAATTTTATTAAATTTAAAATTGCGGATTTATTTAGGGAGTGATTTTAAAGGCTCTGTACACGACAAATAACTCCCGGTCATTGAATCGCAGAACTGGTCGCAACAAAGTTACTATTCAAACGTGAAAAACAGCAACCGTTTTTCGTTTCTTTTTTCCCCAAATAACTAAATTGTGAATTCTCGTGCATTTACAATTTGAAAATGCATACGGTATAGAAACCTATACTATCCAGCTGATGATAATTTTGTGGATACCTATCACATAATTTTCAACGGATACTTAAATTCCATTTCTTTGCCTGCGTTCATTTTACGAAGGTTCCAGCGTAACCATAACGATATAAATCAATTATCAATAAACCGCGATTCAACCATAAATCAACCGTGAATTAATTCGTAAGTAAGTCATTAACCAGCTCGATGAAAGACCGACGCTTGTTCAATACAGTATCGAAACAAATTGGCCCCCATTTCCGGGACGCACACCCCTTTCTCGCGCCAATTATAAAAATTCCTTCCCACTCCGAAACATCGGAGCTCTGTGCGCT
Organism: Frieseomelitta varia; assembly: GCF_011392965.1. Taxonomy (NCBI): domain Eukaryota; kingdom Metazoa; phylum Arthropoda; class Insecta; order Hymenoptera; family Apidae; genus Frieseomelitta; species Frieseomelitta varia. The sequence goes on from NW_025108650.1 coordinate 48,900, forward strand.
CGATAAATGTACCACAATGAAGCGGAGAAAAAAATCGGCAGAAAATTGCAGTTTCATCCCGAAGAGTGAGAGACTACACACACACTCTCTCTCTTTCTCTCCTGCTTATCCCTGCGGCGTTTGAACGCGAATTCCGCGTTTCGTTCGCCCCCTGGCCGGTTTCTTTTACACGCCATCGATAACCGGCAATTACCGCGTCACGATTCTGCCCTTAGAACCCCGCTTAATAAATTGTCGACTCGCCTCCCTTGGCATTGGCTAATCGGACACAACTAAACGCGTGATTTCGACGAAAATTTGAAACATCGAATTACGCAGCTAAGAATCCGCGATTGCCCAGGCGCATAATTTTGAGAAATATAAATTCAGAGTAGTTCACACAGCGTCGACAGACGGAGATTGTTATAAGAACTCTCGTTCAAGGTACAAAAGTTTTAACAAGGTATTGAAAAGAATTACATACTGGATAAAGTGAATCGATTTTCGCAGGAATGGAAACTGAAAATGTAGCAGATTAAGGATTATTTATCGTATTACCACATGTGTACTACAGCTCATGGTCATTGAGTTGGGTTTTAGCAGTCGTATTTTAAAGAAATTTGATTGAAAATTTTGGCAATCATTGAAGTCATTCGCGAAAATTGTTCACACTCGATGAAAAGTCGTCGATCATTTCAAACTGTCGTAGTTTCATGAAAAAAGAATCGTGGGGCAATTCAATTGGCCACATTTGACATGCAGCAAGTGTAACAGATGAACATACTTCTGTTCTCGAACATTATGAAAATTTAAACATCTCTAAAATCACTGAAGAATCTTTCTCTTCAAAAACGACCCCTTGAAACTTGCCGTTACGATTTCATTGAACTTCAAACTTTGACCTTTGTATATTAAGTTTCCTTTTTTTTTTTTTTTAAATTAATAGAATAAATTTAATTGACACAGTTCTATTCATAGATCTTCAATTATATCTACAGCAAGCTCTTTTTTCCCTAATTTTTACGCCATCTCGTTCAATCGAGAGTTGTCTCGAACAGCGCGTCCCGGCGATGTGTCAAATTTCAAGCAAGCGTATCGAATTGACGCGAAACGCTCGATTCCTGGAATACCGGTTACGTTTCAGGGCAGGTAAGAAACCGTCGATTATTCTCGCACGTAATACGTGGCGATCAGTGATTTTTGAATTGCGAAAGTGTTAATCGTCGAATGAACGTCGGAACGCCGAGGCGATGGTAATTACGAAAAATATCGGGAACAAGGTAACAGAAGGTAGAGACTAACGGCTAATCGTTTACATCGTTGGGTTTACCCTCCATTGAATTCCATATCGAGGTAACAAGCCAGCGTGCCGACCTCTAATCATCCACCGAGGATTTACTGCCTGTGAACAGTTCACAGGAGTCCGAGCCTGCTTCTTTTCCCTTTTCCCGCGTGTAATCATGTCAAATCGTACGAATTTCGTGTTCGTAAATACTGTTGTGCCTGTAACTGGATGTGCCCCGGACGAAATTTATTTGTTCGTCTTTCACGTAAATGAGTCTCATTGGCATGAATGAGAGACGAAAGTGAAGCAAGTGTTGTACGATCTCTTGGTCAGACTTTAGATTTGTAGATTTTCAACATGTGATTCAACATAGAAGTCAAGGGAGGAAATTACGTAGGTAATTTTGAACGAAATTATGATCTCTGGTAGCTAAATTAATCCATAAATATTATTATTATTGGGTTCATAGATTATATTTGTCGAATAATTATCATACAGAATTATAAATTAAAAATGACATAAAGTAATGAATGAAATTATAAATTGCAAATGATATAGAATAATAATGTAAAAGGAAATGAACTCGTAACAAAAATTCTAGTGACCAAATGAACCCTCGAGTAGTATATAGTTGGATTTATAGAAACTACGTTTAACTAAGTTTATATTAAATTACTAAAATGTCGAATACTTAATTTTACTTTGTATTTTGCATTCTCTATGATAAACTAAATTAGTAATTAAAAGTTTCACAATATTAAGTATAATTCTATATTCTTATCAAATTAATCATGCACGAAAATATTATTACAGAACGACGTGAATAATTTTATGTAATAAACATATATTCTCAGCAACTAATAGATAGTTTGACTCACCATGATCTAAGCATTTAGCAAATTATCATTAATTTTCTCCTTAATTGACCCCGATATATTTCACCATTCACTTTTTTTGCATCTTAAAGGGATCCTAGAATAAACAAACAAATAAACATTTCCTCTGCTAAACGAAAAAAAAAAAAAAATTGCAAGTAGAAACGTCGAAATACTTTCGCGGACGGGGCACAAAGAACTCGGCGCACCGTCAAACGAAGAAAGAACGAAAACCACCGAAATCCCGGCGCTAAACAGTCGGCACGAAACTCCTACCGTTGCATCGCACAAACTTCCTAAAGCAGCAGCGAATTATCAAACACGACGGAACATCGCGTTAACACGAACGAGGGAACACGAACGCTCGCGTAATTCTGCCCGTGTTCAATCGGCACGAGGTGGTTCCACGAAACGGCGAAAATCGAGAGAACGAACGAATTCTCCAGTACGCGGCGAGCGTCGGCGTGCTTTCAGAAAGCGTGAAACCACGTTTCTCCTCTCTGTGCGATCTCCTGGCTGCCTGAAGGGTGCTGCTAGCTTTTCGGTGTGCAAATCGCTTGCGGACTCGCAGCGGGTAACCGAAAGGCGAGTTTTCGAACTTCCCGCGGGTCACGAGTGCCGTGTTCGGTGAATACAAATGAATGAAATTACGAGACACGCGGCGCGATTAATTGCAGGAGCCGAGCAGATTATCAAGAACGCAAGGAAAGCTTCGGATACCGATCGCAGATAACGCGATTCAACGAAGCACGACAAGCTGACAATTTCCTTAAGAATGCACTAGATCATCAGAGACTGAGTCTTCGAGTTATAGAGTAACTAACAAGTATCGACTGGTTGGAAGGAAATGATTAGGAGGTTCGCGTAGAGATTCTTTAACGACTAATTGTAAGTCTAGAAAAAAATGAAACGTTGCAAGATCTGGATGATAGAACTTGGACATGTTCAAACTACCCAACTATTTGGATGGGAAAGTCATGCTCAATCAATTAATTAAGAAAATCCCCAAATAAAACCGCCATTCACAACCAAGAAATTCCTAAGCGACTCACAAGTCATCGACAACTTTCTAAAAAATAAAATTTAGTAGTAGCAGAAACGAAGAAATCAAAGACCTAACCAATAAGCTATGATACTCGACAGACCAAAATGCTCTATTTTTCCAATGTATTCATTTACATAGTCTTTAATTACTCTGTGGTTGCTTCAAATATGCATGCAAACTAGCATGTAAGAACATGTAGCATATAGGCCAAGCACAGGCCTGAAACTGAATAAAAAGAAAAGTTTAAAAATCAAGATTTACGCGTAGGAAATTATCGAAGCGTTACGATCGAAAGACTGGTTCCTAAGTGTAGCAACGCATCGGCTAATTAGGCTTAACTCTAGGTCGAACAGAGTAAAGACACAAATTTCAAGTCAGTTAAATAATGACTACCTCTTTTTATTTTTTGGGTCACGTTCTTATACGAGTCTCTATCGCAGTTTTCGGGGAATTTTGAGACTTTATCGCTCGCTGGTCGTAGGGCGTATGACAGCATCGTCGAAGTTTTTCAGATTTAGCGACAATCAAACGGAAATAATAAATAAAATATCTACTTCTCGTTGTACGACGGAGTCTAATTCCTTTACGACTCGTATTTTTTACATCTCTGAGCTTTGGAAATGTTCGAAGGAATTTTAGAGTAACACTATCAATTAATAAAAGTAGAAACTCTTTTCGGAGATACTGCAGGTTGAATTGTAGCTGCAATTTTTAACATTTGATTTACAAATATTTTAGACTTTTAACGTGGATTAGTCCAAATTCAATCACTGATAAATAACAGATTAGTTATTAATGATAAATTTGAAAAAATTAATTGACATTAAATTTGGAAAAAAAGAAAATGGACCTTGATAAAATGATGTCTCTATGAGAGAAGTTTCCTACTTTAATAGAGTGATAAACTCGTTGATACACGTAATATATGAAATGTCCTAAAAATTTTCTAACGATAAACGCGAATAGAAAGGAAGGATAGCGTCGGACGTCGTAGTTCTTTTTTACTTGATCGGAGGACGCATTAATACGTGTCCGGTGGGCACGGTTGCGTTAAGAATTTAAATGCCTTCTCCCCGACAAAATGTTATGCAACTTCACGCGCCGGTGTACGCCGTGAACCAGCCACTTCCGTGATTTTCGTTTCCAGAAGTGAACGTGAGCGCGTGCAGAGAACGAGCCGTGGTGGCTTCGCGGCTCGTTCGATTCACGTGACGCCGCCGTAGCACACACGCCTCGGCATTATCGTCGGGGAATGTGCACATCGTTACACATTCTTCCACCGTTCTCATCTCCTATTTCGACGTCGGCGTAACTACGTATATTTACTTGCCAGCGTCGACCGCGACACGTTGTATTTTAACAGGTTACGCTCTTTGTGTCAACTTGACACATTTCTCTTTTTTCTTTTTTTTCTTTTATCTAGGTACTGATACGGAGACGAGGCACTATTTTTCCAACGCACAGAGTATATTTCTTCAGGCCAAAATAAAATTCGTTTTTCAAATCTTCTCGTGTTATGTCGAAGATATGCGTATATACATATATATATATATTCATTTATAACGATTACGAGAGAATATAAGATCACGATATGAAATTGGAATCTTCGACGTATAAAATACTATTGCTAATATTTGTTTGGAATGCGTAACATTTCAATTCATGAACACTTGTTGAGTATAACGTTATTGTCAGGGGTGAGAAAGCGTTCGTTCTTCGCGCCACACGAATTTATATTATGTTTCTTTGTTTTTTTTTTTTTTTTTCAAACAAAAGCCTATCACCGCGGCAAGCAGAAAAGCAATACTTCCGCCCTGATAAAACGGTAGACGCACGCGGGGTGGTGTTGAAGAAAAACGATTCATAACGTCTTATCGTAGCTCGTTAAGCTCTCGGGGAGATTAAATTATCGAAGTCACGTCTGCAGTCGCCTCTGAACGTAATAAATCGTCGATCAGCGGTTGAATCGAGTGAATGACCAGAACGAGAAACAGGGTGGCCCGACTTTCCAGCTCTAATGATTTGTCTGTCCAGAGCTTATCTCGTTAACGAGTGCCCCGTTCTTCGTCATCGGCATACCGAGAATGGAAAGCAATCCCGCGACCAAACGTCAATGGAATCCACGGAAATTGGGCCGATCCTCTTCAAATTATCGACATTCCAGTAAATATTTAGATACCGAGAGGGCAACGATCGAGTAGTTAAAAGCGAGATCGGTTGATCTTGCTTTTCCACGAAACGTTCACATCTTTGAATGTAAAAAAAAGAGTTGATTCGACTCGACGAAGCTGGAAACTCAGATTTTGGGAAAATCGACTATAAGAAAGTTGGAATTGAAGGCGACACCCTCGAGATCGAGTGCGTTTAAAGTGAAAAATTTAAAACTAAGAATGTAAAATCGAGGAGATCTGACGAAAAATCTGAGGCCTTTAAGGGGGGGCATTTGAAAATTAGAAATATAAGATTCAGGAGATTTGAAATGGAAAGTTTCGAACTTTCGAAAATTAAAAATTTCGAGCTAGGAATTAGTTTAAGATTGTAAAATCAGAGAAAGATAAGTTCGTTTCCTCTTTAAACTCACGATACCGTGAAACTTTAGAGACACTAGAAATGCGGGCAGAAATTGAAAAAAAAGTAGTGCTTTTAATTCTGTGAATCGATCATATCTCTGGAAAACGAAATAAATATAAAAATTTTGTCCAATTGATTCTGCTTTTTTCCTTTCGTCAAACGAGTATTATTATTATTATTATTATTATTATTATTATTATTATTTTTGTAGTGTGACAATGGAAGAACGATTTACGTTAAACAGACAGACATGATATTGGATAAATAACAACATAATTAGCGCTAGACAGTAGTCAACTATCGAGAGGATCGGCGAATGTTACGATTTAAATTTTAGACCGTGTTCAATTAATATTCAACGAGAGTTCTTTTCTTTTCATGATCATTATATACGTGCGATCTGCAGATCTTCTTGCAAAGGAGATCCAAGCGTGAACACTTTAATTGGTACGTACGGAATAACTTTCTGGCTACATACATATGTATCATGAAAAATTCATACCGTGCTTGAAAGGCTTACGACCGTCGAATTTTATAGAACTTTCGTCTCTTTTATTCTCCACCAATGTTTGTTCATTGATTACACGACAATCGCTCCCCCAAAAAATGGCGCCATTCAATCGTAAACGCAAGGCGCAGCAGCGCCACTTCCGGTTCCCTTCACAACCAATTTCTCCAAGCCAAGCGTATCTCGTACGCTCGCTTCAAACTCGAAGAGGAGATTACACGTTACGAAAAAATATATTTTCGAGCGGATTGTCGGGTTGAACAACACACGTCTCGAGGAGAGACGTGTTCAAATGGCTTTCGTCGATTTTCCAGCGTTAAAGCACCGTTCGGATTTCACTTTCGCAAGGACGATCATTATCGTTCTCCGTACGAGAACGGGCTGTACGCGTGGAACAATGAAAGCTCGTCTCCAGTGCGGGGGACCATCGATAAAAATGAGGCCTCTTTTGCTTCAAGGGGTAGCCATATGGCGTGAATTTGATTAATTGTACGCGCACTCTGTCGGAACCTCGCCTTCGTTCGCTGCGGTGTAAGACTGAAGGAGCCACATTGTTATTCGAGTCGCCGGACGATCTTCGTCGGCGATCGAAACGTGTTTCATTTACGTGGTGTTGCGACGCTTATCCCGTGAAAAAGATAGTTAGTAAAACGCTTCAAATTCGGGAATTTGTGGAAGTTGAAAGAAAAAAGGAAATAAAATTTTAAAAATTTCTGTAAGTTAAAACGAAGTTTATTTGAAGCGACACTGAACGTGAGAATTTTTAAAAATTCGTGGTATTTTAAATAAACTTAATTTGGAATAAAGCTATCATATTAATGAATTCATATACAACATATTCTTTTCAAATAGAAATTTTTGATTCCAAAAATTGTCGAAAGTGCAGAAAATAAATAAAATTGTCATACAAGTAAAGTCATGGGTATTTTTTTGATTCCAGAAATTGAGAAACTGTTGAAAATGCAGAGAATAAATAAAATTATCAGAAAATAATTGAATTAATATAAATTATAAATAAAGTTACAGTTCCAACCGTAAATTTAATACACACAATGTGCGTTAAATTTAACACGTTCCAAATAAAATCGAATATTATATATAATTTTCAATATGTCGATTTGAAGCGGTCTTTAACTCGTTTCTCTTGTCACACAGTTCTCAGAACGAAGAATCTCGAAAGTAAAACTTGTCCAATGTGACGTATCTCGAAATAAGGAAACTAGAATCAAGCGTACAAAGGGAATTACAGGGCAGTGGCAAAGAATTTCGAAGCCTCGCGGAACGAACGATTTAGAGGAAGAACATTTCCAAGAAAAGAATCGTGGAAGATAAAGAAACGTTCGGGTTGTAGCTTGAAAATTTAAATCTCGAGGCTTGGTATCGAGGAATCTGAGAAAGGAAAGTCTTCGAAGATGGGAGCTCGGAAAGTGAAAAATTAAGAACAACTCGTTACTTCGAAAAACAGTTCTGAATATAAGATAAGTTCCTTGGAAGGACGAACCTGGAATGAGGAACTTAGAATATATTAAATTTTAAAGTATTCCAGATTCCTTCGTGTACAAGAACTTAATGCGAGGAATTTAAAACGAGTTTCTACCAACGAGAACCTTGACCATGAAACTTAGAACGAGTTTCACCGAGATAAGGAATCTCGACAACTCTCCGATGATATATTTAAAATAAACATTTCAAATTGCTTTTTAATCTCGGTTGGTGATCGTTTAAAATTACGTCACGTTCAAACAATTTCGAGTAGAACTGTGCATGCGTATGATTCAAAATGATCGTCGTTTCATAAATAGAAATATAAATAATGGCGGATTTTTATGCACTGGAGAAAGAGATAATGAAAAAGTGGAAAAATGAAATACATAAAATATCTAAGCACAAGATGAAGCATACATATTGTGATATATTTAGATTTCAATTTTTGAATGGAAATACGAATTTTTAGTCTATTTATAAAAATGTCCGTCTCAGTTTTTAATAATCAAACAATTAAATGAAACAGTTAAATTATTAAATATTATAGTACGGGCCGATATTGATGTTGTTAAATTTAATAACGGTTAAATTATAAAGAGTTTTAAGAAACATGTGTTACACTTTTTGGGAAAGTTCAATAAAAGTGTATGAATATATGATTCAATGAAATTCAATGTTGTTAACTGGACAAGTCATGCTCTACATTTCAAACATTGGCATAATATATTCGTGGAAATTAATTGAGTAACCACTGTGCAAAGACAGTTACCAGACTTAACCGAGGATGCATAATGTACTCTTATCTGTATCTCTCGTTATAATTAATTATAGCGAATGCACATTTGTCAGAAGTCATTTAAAATCGTTTCACGAGATAATGGAATTAAGTTTGTTGAATCTTTTTCGTGAAAATTCGGTATTCGTCCTATGCTTTTCACGAAATCTTTGAAAAAACTCTTTCGTAATATCTTGAACGAATCATATTTCATTCACAATAATGAATGCATTACTATTTTCATCATTATATGATAGAAGTTTCTATAAGAATGAAAAACTTTTATCAATGTGTTACTCTAAACTGAGTTTAATAATAAAATTGATTATTAATTTAAAATTTATTATTATTATTCGTCATACTAAGTTTGTTAAAATTTTGCATGGTTCTATTATTCACATCCAGACGCAAAATTTCAAAATTCTCTGATAATCCAAACTCTCATGTAACAAACAACGTATACTGATGTAAAAATATAAATCAACCCTTTGAGTGACTGATCACATAGCAATTTCTATTAATTACAAATTTAGTTATTAATTTGCATTAATTTCAATATTACATTTTATACTGTTGTGCGCCGAATTGAGATCAATAATCAGAACTAAAAATTCCAAAATTAAGAATTTTAAGTAAGTAAAAATTGCTGTGGCTTCGAATATGCAACGATACCAGTTAGATTAATGCACTTTATCAATCGTTTTAGCAATTTCAAAGCCCTCCACCGCCACTCGTAACTCCACCCTCTGATCAAAACCATCGACTCATCGACAACCCTATAGCTTATCGTTATTCAAAGCGTCTAGAAATCTCCTCAAGCAACAAGTAGCTTATTTTACATCTTCATCCCCGTGCCTCTTCACGATCGAACCTTCGTACAATACAACCACAGACACAGACGCTGCGAGTTTCCTCTTCCCGATCTGTTCACCGGGAGCCCGGTAGTACAGCTCTGATCGCAAGATGGATGAAGTTAGGATTGCGTGGAGCCAGGTGTTGGCACACACACCGTATATATCGAGGTATATATCTGGTACCCCAGCCACGTTTCCTCTGCTTCATTACGTCGTCGAAGATTATCCAAGTAGAGTCGATTTCGTTAAGGGTGGCTGGCCAGACCGGGCTGGCGGAGACTTGCACCCTTGGCAAGCTCGTGCCAAGCAGATGTCTCATTGTCATGCTAAGGGATCACCCTTGTGCGACGTGTAACGTCTTTCAGGCTGTCGCCGTCGGTTTCTCTCTGCTTGTTTGAAATTATTTTTTCGGAGGTCAAGGGGGAGGCGCGCGGCGGCTTCCACGTATACGTACGTACGTAACACGTACGGTACAGGGTAACGTACTCTAAACGAGAAGATCCTGCTTTCTGGCTTTTCGTTCGTGGTCTTTACCGTTAGACATCGGTGCGTTATCGATCGAGCCGTTTCTGGTTTGCTGGGCAAAATAGAATCCCGTTCATTTGGATTGGACTGTATTTTTTTCGTTTCGTAGCGAAATTTTCGGTTGGCGTTCCGTTGATTGGTTGACTCCTCGTTTTCACGTTGATAACTTCTTTCAGTTGATGATCGGTATTAATTTCCTAATCTCGTTGCACAAGATTGATATTCGATTTTTAGGAGACAAATGACTTGGATACTTTCATAAGTTCATTCAGAACTGGGGGAAACGATATGAATAGTGGTAAATTGTATATAAAATTGTGTGCAAATTTTCCCATTATTTTCTCACGACTGGATACAGAATTTTAATGTTCAATTATTTACGACCTGATGGAAAATATAATATGCAGAAGAAGAAGATGTTTTGTAACAAGGAGATAAATGATTAAATATGTCTTTTTTTTATTTTAACCCTGCTATGATTCTCAGATTTTTACGTTTCAGTAAACAGAAAAGATCTGTAATATTATGAATTATAATAAGAATATTTATTATATTTCGTCCAAACTTGAGATATTTTCAATATTAGAAAGATAGAAGAATAATTTCTACTTAAGCTTCAACTTGAGATTCTGAACTTTTAAACTTGAACATATTATACTTTGAATTTTGTAAAACTACAGCGTTAAACTCATAAGCGAAATTTAAAAAAAATAAATAAAATAAAATATTATAGCACTGAAAACAAAACACTAAAGAACTTCCAACGCTAGTTTAAATAAAAAATATACAAAATGAAAAAGACTAGATCGACGTTTAATTTTATATAAATAGCGCAAATTAGGCTAATGCTCCATTATAATACAAGTAAGTGTAGAGATACTTATTAAGAAATATATACATTTAAATATATTGACCAACATAAAATATATTATACGTAGATGTATTAGTTTGTAAACTAAATTAAATTAGGTTGTGTGATTTATACAAAATTAAGTGTCGATCTTTTCTAGTTTACGGTGACTATTAGTCACCAATAAATTAATATAAATGTACCTACATGTCAACACATTAATTTAGATGTACCAACTACAGCTTTAACGAAAAATTAAAAAAACACACACAGACGTAGGACTAAGAAACGAAATAAGTTAATAAATATCATTCGTCGTTCGGCTCGTCGAATCGCGATCGTGAAGTCAAAAAAAAAAAAAAAAAAGAAAAAAATGGTGCAACCGTCGTCATAAGTTCCCCCTCTCTTTGGCAAATATTTGGCGGCTGAATACACGGGCAAATTCACGTGTGGCAATGGTCTCGTGCGTTTGGCTTTTGATTTCACTCCCCCTCTTCCTCGTTGTCCTGCAGTCGCCTGCAGGTCTTCGAACTCGAAAAACACTTTCTTGGCCCTCCTCGGCGAGGAGGCGATCTCGAATAAAAATCCGGCAGCTGGCATCGCCTCTTTGTGTTTTACGGCACGGGCTGGACGCTTAGGACTTTTGTCGTTACCTTTGCCTTTGTCGTAAGCAACGAGGCTACCGTCGCGCGACTGACTTTCGATCGATAAAGGATCAACAGGCACGAGCAACGATATATTATATATACGGGGTGGGTCACCGGGTACATACATCTTGCACGGCTGATCTATTTATTTGCGTCACGAACTTTCGAAAGTTATTAAATTAAAGGCAAAGTGTTTCGAGTGTTTCGATTCGAAGTGTAATAAAAAGTTCGAATTCGGAAATACGGATGATTTTTCACTGTATCTTCTTTCGGTTTTTCTAATACTTTGTCAATAGAATCAGAATTACATTTACCAACGTAATTTTTCGTTGAATTTTTACAAATTTGCAACGATGTATCCTTGTCTATTTAGACGAAAGCTTTCATTATTTTGTCTTCTTCGACAATTTTGCCATATATTTTGATATTTCTGGTAGAAACTTTCTAGTTTAGCCACTTGCAGACTTTAGCTGAATCTAAAGAAATAGAAATTTGCTTCGCCTATTAAAAATTATAGATGCTTCCTATAGTAATTACCTGATCTTTCCTATACTACTCGTATTAACCTGATCTAAATCTTTTTATTACAATGTCCACAAACACGGAGGAACAATTCTATTGTAGATATATTTTTCGAGTAAATTCTATAAACTCGTATCTTTTCATTAATGCCAGAAAATTGTACAGTTTGCAGCAAAGAAGTTGGAACTTTCTGGTTGTTTTTAAAACAACGTTTGTTAGAGGAGTGAACAAATTACGGGTTACGAAAGTGTTAAGATTGTATAGGAGATTGTATGTTGCCAAAAGCGTACCACTTAAGTTTCAAGTCGTATCTCACGTCGTTTTTCCCAATTGACACCAATTTGTAAGCAAATTAATGTTGAAAATTCAAGCTCGATATTCGCCAGGCCTGCTACTACCCGTCTTTGCATTTTTCCAAGAACAAATTAATTTATAAGCCTCTCTTGTAACATCAAGTACCTATACGACGCGGTTTGAACAACCGGTTTTCTAAAATCTGCATTTCTAAAACCTCTTGATACTTGCATACATATTTTGTTTTTTCAACGACAGATAATAAATTGAATATCGAAATATAATAAAAGAGTGGAATATTTTTTATCAAAATAACAAATTTAAAAATTTATTAATTTACTCGAGATATATGCTTACTGAGGTAAACCTTTGATATTTGAGTGAATAATTTATTGATGAAGGACAATAAATCATTTTTTAATTTAACCAATGATATCGAGGTATCGTTGGTTATGTTATATTAATTACTGCACAATATTTTTAACATTTGTTAAATTATTAAATAAAATAATGTACGATTTCCAAAGTTGTATTAGTCTGGATTTTAAAACCTGCTTTAACGAAGTACACTCACTTAAATCTAATTTTCCACCTTGGTAAGTTGCTTCCTTTTACCCAAAGTCAGCCATCCGGATAATTGATTGTTAGTTTCCATTAAATTTCGTTAAGGATGGCTTACTTCTTCAACCAGAATTCTTATTAGAAGTTTATGACTATTTGACCCTCCGATTTAATGAAAATTGTGGCCAATCCCGTGTTACATGTTCATACCTTGTGGACACAAACTTTGTTCACAGTTTCTTGTTTTAGTTCAATCGTTCTTCAATTAATTGCTAATGAATTATAAATAATTTGAGACATGCATGTTCATAGACAACAAATCTAACGAAATATAATTTTTTAAAAATATAAAATTATTCCTTTTCATAGGAACACAAATCAACACAATTATTTTAGACAATGATAACAGATAATAAATTTTGAAGTAAAATTGATATCAATTCATTCATTAACTAGCTATATAAAATAATATAAAACTTGCAAGATAACTTATCTAAATTTTTCATCAAACCATCCTACTCTTATCACCCCCAGAGCCCAAGAGTCTTTATCATCCACCTAATTAAACAATCTAATTTAATAAACACATAAAATCTTCTATCCATCATTATCTAATCCTAATTTTTCACCTATTGTACAGATTTTTTACTTGAAACGATATCAAACTACTACTTAGTCTAACCATTGTAATCAACCCAATTCCCAACAAATAAAATGTCTTATCCATCGCTATAAGTTAAAGAGTTTCTCTCTATCACGTGCGAACGTTCTCCACTCATTGTTCGATATAAAAATACCAGTATCGTACCATCCGACACTTTCCATCGAATCCTTCGTCATCCGCCTAACTAAACAATCCAACACATAAAATCTACCCCATCGCTATAACTCAAAGATCATTGCTCTCTCTTCCTCTCTCTCTCTTTTATTGTTCGAAATAAAATATCTCTCGATGCACTTAACTGTACTCGGAAAAAGGCTGCCGAGGCCAGGTGCCTCTCTCTCTCTCTCCACGCTACAACGCAGTCACCACCTATGTGCAAACGATTCCAACGTATCGAGGTCGTCGTCAGACGGTACTTTCGCCTCTCTGCCGCCCCTCACCCCATCCCCAGAAACCGTTTCACCGAGGATACCCCGCCGTTTTCCTTTCATTTCTTCTCCTTCTTCTCCTTCGCCCCCAGCCCGCTGCTCGCGCCACGAAATAGTATTACGTTAGAGACGATAGACGGTGGCCGATCGCCAGGTGTCCACACAACCCCGTGCTACCCCCTGAAAGCGCAGGTGTGCTGGCACGCGTTCTCCTTCGCCTCTCTCTTTCTCTCACCCCTCCTCTCTCTTTCTCTCTGTCCATTATCGGCTCGATCCTGCGCGTCTCTTTCCGACCAACTGTTGTTCCCGGATCGCAAGGAGCGTGGCTGCAGACGTTTTCTTAAACGGTGGCAACGCACTCAGACGTCATCGGAGGGGGCTCGATGGCAGGCGCTCGCGATGGAACATCCACCGGTGGATGAATCGCGGGACGAGTGTCTCGCTGAGAAACGGAAGATCTCGAATTGGGATGGGGGGGAAGGAAGCAATAGTGTTGCGTTAGCGAGACTTGCATCATGCAAGATTGGAGGAACTGTTTAGAAGCCACGTTGATCGACTTTATAAATTGGAAGACGAGAAAAGTAATAAATATTGATACAAGTATGGATCGAGGTTCAGCTCAGAGACGTTCGATTATCGTACGAGATTATGCAAGTGGTTGCGAATTGAAGTTAAGATTGGAAGTTACGTTGGTCACTTCGTAAATTAGAGAAGTCGAAAAGAATGAAGTCTACTTGATAAAATAATTTTCAAAAAAATCACGAAATCTAGTACACAATTACCGTGAATTATGCTAAAGTGTCGAAAATATATTATACAAACGTTTATAAAAAAACATGTAAATAGAAGTAATTTAATTAAATTATTATAATTACAATTGGAATCAATTTCATTTACTGTGCATATAGTAATTGCGCTCATAGGATCGTGTTTTCGATTAATTTATATATTCGTTCAAATAAATAAAAGAAGCATTATTAACATTCTTCTTGAACTACACAGTAAATTCATCCACACAAATCAACATCATGTAATAATAAATTACACTTATATGCCACTGTATCACGTCATCCTAGTTACTTATATATCTCTAGGAAAAATGATTGTAATGTATGCTCTTAAATTAAAAAGAAATCAACATTTCTAAACTGGTCTAACTTTAACTTTAACAAATCAATCGAGACGCATAAAATATCCAAAACTTGACCCTTGACTTTCTGCCCATTTGAAATTTGATTTCTACGATTAACCGTATTTCTCTGATATTTCTGTTGCACCTTCTTGAAGAAGAATGAAGAAGAATTTCAGAATCTACATAGGTACTATATTTGCACGACAATTTCCCTCACGAAATATAGCGATACGTTTCATCGGAAAAAGCCTGAAGCACCCTATAGAAGGTAGGACGTTGTTAAACAGCTCGGTAGGAAATAACGATTCTCGTTGAACATCAGGGATCAACCGAGTGACAGCTTTCCACTGAGCGATCTCGAAGCTCCCCGTCTCGAAAACAACCGCCTTGAACATAAGGTGCTCCTTCTACGCATGCCATTCTACTGATACGAGGTGCATATGCTTTTGTACCATTAACGTACACGCATAAAAGGCACGTGCCAAATGTTCTTTAATTAATGCCTCTTGTTCTTGATCATTGTCTTTGCCTGCGCCATGTACACACGCAGACCGTTTCTACGCAATTTCTTTAGATTAAGATACTCCCGAATTTTGTAAAAACGATCTTTAGAATAAATAAACGTCATTGAATTTCATCATTGTGTAATGTAACGTTTGATAAAAATTTCAGGGGAATGCTGAAACTTTCGTGTGACAAAAATTCCCTATGGTGATATGCTTTTCTATTCAAATTCGAACGCCATCTTCGTTAAAATATACAGCTATCGGCCAAAAATTTGAATAACACTTGCTACATTTGTACTTTATATTCATTGTTAGTTTAATATTTTATTACGCAGTGGCTAATATTTTATTATATATGATCATGGTATCTGTATTTCATACTTATACGGTGAGCTAATTTCATTGTATTGTTAAAATATAACGTGTAACGTATTTTATGGAAAACATAATGTGCAATGTTTCTTATAATTATAACTTGTATAGTTATAATAATTAATTTTTATACCTTATTTTATTAATGTATAATCCAAACGGAAGTAGAAATTTTTAGAACTTTAGAATTGGCCAAATCTTTTTAGATTACTTTACTTTCGCCACTCTCAAACAAAGAAATCGTTTGACACTGCAAGCTAATTAATTTATATTCAAACTTTTCGCCGATACCGCATAACGTGTAATATTGCAAATTTAACTTACGTATTGCACACGTACGACGAAGACAGTCCTCGAAGCACGAGCTGATCTGAAACAAAGGAAGAAGGATCCAAAATTAAATTTCGATCGATACTACACGCGATATGTATGTACGCGATACATGAACTTTTTCAATTTAACATCCCGTTACCGGAGAAGAAGATTTCACTCCCTCAAAGTGTGTCACATTCACGAATCCAAGAAATACCACAACACGGAGAGAGAAAAAAATAGAAAGAAGAAAAATAAATAAAAAGAAAAATTTCACACTTCGATAATCCCGAGACACAATAAATACGTCGTGACGCCAACGCTGCAAGGGAGCAAAGGAAAAATCATCGAGGTAGGGGAGGGTTTGCGCGGCGGCGGCGGCGGCGGCGACTGCAATTTGCCCGGCGACCACGACAATGGGGGACCGAGTGGCTGCTTCACGTTCAACAATTCGGCTTTTCTTCCAGGGAACAACCGTCTTGAACATAAGGCGGCGGTCACTCGTTTCGTAGGGTCGGGCCTCTATTGAAAACGGGGTGCATAAGTATCGGTGCAAGTCGCTGGCATAAGGCGCACGTGCTGCACGCGTGCCACCCCGGGCCCCAGATGACTTCTAATTGAATTATCGTAATCACCGGACGAAAAATTTCTACCTCGAGACTTTTGTTCTCGCGCTCGGAACTCGAAGGCTGTTGCCTTCTTCTCGCCAGACGGTTATTAACCGTCACGCTGGCGGCCCACCAAAATTTTTATCGCGCCCCATAACGTTGCTTCCATAACGTGGCCTCTTCGCTTCCAAGGGATACTTTAACGAAGAAATAATAAGCCAGAGAATTGGATGGGATTCAATTTGCGATCGTGGAAAAAGATTCTTTGAGTGATGAGTTAGTGGCGGGTTAGCGACTATCATAGATCATCGTGTATCGATGAGTATCAATCGAGTATTTCTTTTGAGACGGTGTGTTAAATTCTGTCCTTTCTCGGGATTTGATTTCTCTCTGGTGTGACGCAAATAGTAATTTTCCTGAGCTACGATTAATTTACTATCACGTTTCAATTACGTCTGTTAATAACCTGCATCATTGTAATTTTCTTAAATCGCGAGATTTACAAAATTTACAAAATTGATTCGGTGATGCTGACTTCGCAGAACGCCTGACATTAATATAAAACGATTGATAAACTTGAATTTATTTGTGAAAAAACATTGTGCAATAAAAATACGCGAGCACAACTTGTACTATTTCAATTAATCAATCATTTATGATGAAAAAAACAGTCTTTAGTTATATTTTGTTCGTCAGATAAAATGATTGTCGTTTCAATCTCTCTCGCACAAATACACGAACTTCTATCTTTCTAACGCGAATGTACGAATTCGTTTGATTTCGTTCGTCAGTAGTCGAGGACTCGTAAACTCGGGTTGTCCCGCGAAAATTTCAACGACCTTTGAGGGGGAGGGGGCGTAATTGCATAAATCTACCTGACAAAACTGTCACGAGACACAGAGGACACCGAGGCGCATAATTCGTCCTTCTACACGAATATGCGCGAAACGCGAGACAGGGTGGTCTCTCCTCCCTGTTTATGGCAGGGCGGCGTTTCGAGGGTTACGCGTGTAAGTTTCGCCATGCCACCGGGTAACCTCGAGTCACGCAGCATATCGACACGAACAGCATAATTATGGAACGTTTTTCGGACGGCCATTACACGGCGCGCCGGATCGCTCTTATTAGCTCGTATACGAGAGTACGCGCGGCCCGTTACGATCCTCTTTCGGCCCAAAATGCCTTTTGGACACGTAATCAGCCTCCATAACGAAATTCGTGGTCCACCGGTATCGTGGAATTTTATTGGTAATCTCATTTATTAAGGCCACTTAGGCGGCTCGCCGCGATACCTAGTTGCCGAATGAAATGATCGGCATCAGCGGTTATTTTCGCGAGCGAACGAGGGTGAAGTTAGTTTTTGCTTAATTTAATACCTGACCTGATTCGAAAGATATCGCCGCGTTTTCGTTTACATTTTCGTTCGTCGACTGAACGAAGAAGAGAGAGAGAGAGAGAGAGAGAGAATGAATGATGGAAACGGCAAGTAAGCGTTTTTCAATTATAAATATTTCATTTAGCGCAAATACTGTCGACGAAAGGTTGAAACTGATCTATCGTTTTTTTCTTTTGACTTTTGCTTTTAAAATTGATTTACTAAACTATTATCCGATGCTTCGACGTGTGGATGATTTTAATATTCTAATAACTTTCAGTTTCCACACTTGGTAAACGATTGAACCTCTGATTCATCAAACTTTGCTTTTTACACGTTTAAATATGTAGACAATAGAAACTGAAAGGAAATCTCAAATTTTATTACACGAATTTCAAATTTAATTCAATATTTTCGAGCCTCTGCTCCGAAAATTATCGTATTCGCATAATAAAGACAATTAGTCAACGTGCAAGATATAATTTAATTGACTCTCATTTGGTGACACTGAACATTGAATCAATAATTTAGAATTAAATCGCTGAACTTTGAAGTTTAATGAAATGGATATGTAAAATATGAACACGTAAAATATAAGGTAAAATTAAATTGGAATACAAAGTACGAAGTGAACGTGTATAGTTCGAGTTCTATGTACTTTATACGTATACAAAATTCAATATCGTCTTTGACGGTCCTGTGAAATTAAATTTTTGCATTTTAAGTTCATTTGCAAGTGCAGTACAACTTCCATTAATGAAACACCTTTTATCTAAATCCTTTTATCTAAACTCCAATTACATAAACTATTTGTCACCCGACAAATTCATACCAACGGTTCCTCTGTACATATCGAACTCGATTCCGTAACTAGTTGAAAGTTAAACGAATTAACAACTCGTACAATCGATAGATAAAAAAAAAAAGAGAGAATGCTAGATAAGATAAACGAGAAAAATAGACAAAATATAGATAGAATCGTCGTTGTCCAAAGCGATATAGAAGCGATCGATAAAAGTAGTGAAAAAGAAAAAAAAAAAGAGAAGTTTCGTACACGTCCTGGGTGAAGCGACTGTCGGCACGCTTTTTCACCTATCGTTTCGGTTAGGTCTGTGTAATTTTAAATACAAACACGATACAGATGGACGGATGTGAATGGAAGGTCAGGGACACGTTTGCAAACGGAATCGTTTTGGCGAGGGCAACCGATAAAGCGGGATGGCGACTGTCTTATCACTCCGTCTCAGCTGTTCGCCCCCCCACGCAGTGTCTCGATTCTCGGAAGGTCCTCGTAAAAATATCACAGGATGTAACCGCCTGCTATGCCAAAGACCGATCTACTGGCCACAACGTACTGGCGTAGGACTCGCGAATCAATTTCTCGTCACTTCGTAAATTGTTTCTCAATTGTAAATGTTTCAGAGGAAGTGATGTTGAAACGGCCTTGATTAACGCCATTTTGCGCGCGTGTGAAGCTAAAGATCGCGTCGTGAATTTTTGGAGGTGGTGATAACTTTTGAGAGAAGTCCTGTAAATTTTTTCTTGACTTTTGCATCTCCAGGTCTTTCTTCTTTTTTTTTTATTTCTTAGTTTTGTCTTATATTTTGGCAGAAGTGTTCCCTAGATTCCTTATTCGTCTATTTTTCTTTTCGATTAAAGCGTTCGGAAGTTCGAGAAAGAAAGCTTGTTTGTTATTGGGCATATTTTCGTTGATATTTGAATATTCGGACTTTTATCTTAATTCTATCTCAGAAGAAACTCCTAAACTTTATTCATTCATTTTGCTCTTCTCGATTGAAATTTGTCAAGACGCGTTGCTTGAATCAAACTTGAATCAAACTGTCACGAAGCCACGACCAAATATCTCGAATCGAACGGGGGGAAAAAAAAAAAAAAGAAAACAGAGAGGATAAACTCCAAAAATTTCCTCAGTTTCAAAAATTCCTTCAGTTTCTTCGCCAGGAGAAAGAAAGTATCGTAATATAAATTACACTCTTGTAAAAAAAAAATTTTTTACCGATCCCCAGTAAAAACGTACGAGTCGCCCGCGTTAACGGTCTTAAAAAATATCTCAGCCCTCGGTAAATAAGAAAAATATACGTCTACTTAAGGATGAAACAGCCAAACATCGAGGAAGAGGCCGAGCGGCTCGGAATTCGTTGTCGTGGTGCCTACGACATTTGTCGGAGCGTGAGAAACGCCGGACGAAATCCCCGTGTATTTACATAAAAAGGGAAAAAGAGGAAGGACGTTCGGGGAGGGGAGAGAGGGCAAGGAATCAAGGATTCACGAAACACACAGCCGATAAACCGCAAGTTCACGGGGTTCCCATTGATGCCAAAGCTCCTGTCAGGCATGGCGCCTGACCTACCGAAAGCGGCAGAATAAAATTAAGAACGAATCTCCACCAATGTGTGTGTATGCATGTGTGTGTGTGTGTCGTTGGCGATTGTCGATTTGTCTTGTGAATACTGCCGATCGGCGCATCTTTATTCCGATTTTTATCAGCGAAAAAAAATTTCAACGGGTGGAATATATATCGTGAGAATGAATTTTCGAAAATGAAGAAGCTCTTTGTTACGTTATGAGGGTATAATTAAAAGAAAAGTATACTGTACGATTTTAGAGGACTTTTCATTCCACTCCGGAACTTATTCATGTAAAAATGTTGCAATATTATGTTGCATGGCTGCAATGCTATATTATACTGACTGTGAATCTTTTTTAACTGTGGAACCTTTTGCTTTGCTTATTCTTCCCAATTTGTGTAATACTTTGATCCCTGGCCAAATATATAACTAATTCCTAGCAACATTCTGCAGAGATACTCGGACAAAATATAATCAACGCAAATTGGAAGGAAGTTTTACATTTACTACATTTACTAGTCGAAGAATTTTCGAACTTCTATCGCGTTTCGTAGAAGTTGAGAATTTAATAAATTAACCTCTTGTGTACTAGAATATTGTATAAATGGTCTCATAATTAATGATAAAATGATTGATTTACTTATTAGAGGTTGCAATATGTTAAATAAATGTATCGAAACTCTGAACGTATTCTTTTTTCCTAAATCTGTTAAAATGAGATAATGCTAATTTATTGAAATTAACCATTCTACGTGTCTATGAATCCTTCTAATTGTTGTGGCGGAAGATTACTCACATTAGTGAAATTAAAATAGCTTTAAACAATTAACTAATGAATCACAGACTGCAGATATTCATGCACTTGTCTATTTTGACGAGCATAATTAAAAGTGTAGATCCTAAGAAAATTTGTTTCATCTAATATACATTGCAATAATACTCTACTTTGTATATTTTTTTATATATTTTTTCACGTGCGTTCTTGCATAAATGCCCGAGAAATCGGCGATTTGATCGTACGATAACAAATTTAAGAAATTTCTAAACGAAAACTTCGCCAACTTTCT
Organism: Frieseomelitta varia; assembly: GCF_011392965.1. Classification (NCBI taxonomy): domain Eukaryota; kingdom Metazoa; phylum Arthropoda; class Insecta; order Hymenoptera; family Apidae; genus Frieseomelitta; species Frieseomelitta varia. The sequence continues at coordinate 70,509 of NW_025108650.1, forward strand.
CCGGTCCCTTGGCGATTCGACATTTCGACCTTGTGCACGAACATCGCTTTCCAATTGCCAAATTTATTCCGCTCTCGTACGATCGGCCCAACGATTTCCCTCTCCAAGCCGATCCCGCGTAACGAGCAAGAACGCGTCTCACCCGAGACGCGGCGTCGCTAATTAAAAAAAGGAAGTCTGATAAGCAGAAAAAGCGGCGATGGCCTGTGGCGTGCAGCCACGAAAGGAACCGAAACGCTCACCGAGAGAGGCCAATGTCGCGAGAAACCGCGTCGGATAGAGAAAACCAACAGCCAACAGAAACAGAGAGAGAGAGAGAGAGAGAGAGAGAGAGAGAGAGAAGAAGCGAAAAAGGGATCACAATGAAAAAAAGAAAGAAAAAAAAGAAGAGACGAACAAGACGAATCTGCATGGGCAAGCTAACGGGTGAAAAGGCTTCCTTTTCGAGCCGAGAGAAAGCTGGAAGGATTCACAGGAGCCGAGAAAGAGAAACAGAGAGAAGGAGAGGCGAGGATCCGGGAGAATTTCGCATGCGATCATTATCCCTTCGCAGGTTTTCGGGCTCATTCGGAATTCCATTGACAGTTCTCGGCCCGGGTTTCTCGCTAGCGGGCATTATCGTCAGATTAACCGTTTCATAAGCAGGGTGGGCCGAAAAGGGCCCCACGGTCCAAGACAATCCGCACACACCGGCATCGAGGCGAGGCTATTGCGCCTCTTCTTGTTTCGCCGGCCAAACGGCCTGCCTCTCTCAGCCCAACGAGAGGAGTTCCAGTACAAAGACCCACCAGACGGGAATACTCGTTTCTTTCTGTTGCCTTTCATCCTCCACGGCACTTCCTTCCCACCGTCTGCTCTGCCTCGTCCCCCGCGCCAACAGAGACCCAACAGGCCGTTCCACCAGTGGCCAGCATCTTGATGGACCGTGCTTTAAATTAACCTTTTCTCGCGCTAATATCGCCATCGTTTCGATAACCGTCCACGTCTGGGCCGTTCCTTTCCGTTTCGCCTTATTTCCGCGCCACTTCTTTCACGTTCCGCAGCTCCTCAACTGCACGCTCGATCTCTTGTACATGTATGATTTCTCTGGATTGATGACGTTATATCGTACGTTGCGATTAGGACTGTTTGTTGGATGAATTTTGAAACTCAGATGGAAGATCAGGACGATTCGAATTCGTTCGCACGAGCAGCATCGCTACTCAGTTTTCCACCGACAGGACGAACGTAACGTTGATTATGTTTGTAACGAGACGTGCTTACGAGTGGAAATCGATAAATATTACGTATGTATGTAGAAAGCTCGAGCTTTTCTCCTGTAAATGCACGAAATTCTGATCGTTATTTCTGTTGTATACTGTCGTTTATTATAAAGCAACACTTGTAGACTTTAGACGAATATTCGATGCGTCTTTGCAGCTCGGCTGACGAAGCAAAAAGAAAGGTTCCAAGATCAAGCCGAACAAAAGAGCATCGGAGAACCTAAAGGCCATGTGACAACATACATAGTACTCACGCGTATGACCAATAGGTGTCACGATCAGTTCAATTAAAACATTCAAACATTCATCTTCCCTTCGTTCCTCGCGAAGAAACCAAACTTCCGAAGACGAGAGGAGCCGCTCGAAACAAACGCAAATCCTACGAACGAAAAACCGTGATCGAGCCCGCGATCGGGGATCAAAAAATCGGCCGCGAGCCGGGCATTTTCGAATCGCCGTATTATCACGTTACACACGAAATATCGTGTTGCAAGGTTACCATTGAACGCCAACGCCATTATCCTACCCGGCGTTTTCGTTCTGCAGTTTAATCTACGACGCCGGGGGAATACCTTTTCCCCTTATTGCGCCGTCTGATTTAAGCACACCTTGAACGCGCGCCCGGCGCAGTCCTTAAATTAACCATCAACAGATTAACGAGCGGCCAACGATACGAAGCTTCCCTCTCGGTGGTGCCGCGGCGCGACCGGTGGGCACCAGCCCTGGGAATTACACTCTGTTTGCAGCAACAACAAAATGGCAAGCTTAATCCTCGACGACGACGTTGGTGGAAGCGCAAGTCGGTGGTAGAATGAGAAGGATTCGTTCTCCCGCGCGGCCACCGCCGAGTCTCGGGTTTCTTTCGATGATATACGACTTGTTCGTGCAACGTACCAAAAAGAAAAAGAAAAGGAAAAAAAAAGAAGAGGAAGAAGATAACCGTCGATCCTCTGGATAAGGCGACCTCTTTATGGGGAACGATGTCATCGTCGACTGGAATCGCACCCACGGCGAGATATCCTCGCGAGATTCCCACAGGCCAACGCTTCACGACTCTTTCCTCTGCACGACGACTCGTGAATTTTTCGTGGAATGTTGCTGCGATTGAACAGGCGAGAATCCTGGTAATAGTGTAAGTCCAAATTCTGACAATTTGTGTCGAGAACAAGAAGGAGATATAACAAAATGCGATTCTCAGTCCCTCGATTGTATCGACGGCCTAAAATGGGACAGTGAATTTTGCATTTCGTAGAAGCCAAACTGATCAACTCCACTCTTTGGTAATTTTTTAATTTCTCAATTAGCACTCAGAGGACTAATGTTCGATTCTTAAGAAATTTACAACTTTCGCAAGTTCGTTCATTTGAAGAAAATGACGTGAGTAATGATAAATTCAAAGATGGATTTAAGAAACAACATTTATATTGCCATTTTTCTGTGTCTTTTTAATTTATGGAATTCGACGTGATTTCTGAGCAACCCGTATGTGAGATTGAAACCTGATGAACATATTACAAACATAACACAAAAATGTTCAATGTAGATTCTCATTATCAGTTACACTGTAAATTGTTATTATTATCACGGATCTTGTTACATAATTCTTTCAACTTATTGAAGCTAGTTCTATCGATAAAACAGTCCAAAGCGTATATACGTGAGCCTCTTGGAAACCAAACTGCTCAACTACGAAATAGGAAATATTGCGAAACAATGCCTATAATATGTAAAAACGAATCTGCTGCAAAACCAACTGTTAGTTTCAACCGCACCAGTTAGCCTCTTGCCGTACCAATGGAATACTAACCTGCTCGACATACGTACTCAAACTTGTTGACACTTTCTCATACAACGTAGAAACTGAACTCGACACAGAAAACTGTCGAATCTTACTGTCTCCAACCGAAGATACCAACAGAATACTAATCTTTTCGAGTAATTTTCTCAATATACGAACTCAAGCTTGCTGACACTTTTTCATACAACATAGAAACTGAACTCGACACAGAAAACGTTCAATCTCGATTTTCGGCTACGTCGTGAATCATACCAGCATCCTACCGCGAATCTTATTGTCTCCAACCGAAGATACCAACAGAATGCTAACCTTTTAGGGTAATTTGCTTAATATACGAACTCAAGCTTCCTGACACTTTTTCATACAACTCGACACAGAAACTCGTTCAATCTCGATTTTCGGCTACACCGTGAATCCTACGAGCATGTTACTGTCTCCAACCGAAGATACTAACAGAATACTAACCTTTTTCGTAACGAACGTTTTGTTACAAGCTTGATAGTTATACAGAGTTCCATAAAAACTGAACTCGACACAGAAACGTTCAGTGTCGATTTTCAGCATCTTACCGTCCCCAGCCGAAACCTACTTCTATCGACGAAACGGAGCATCGTCCGACTCGGCCAAGTGGAGACGCGAACAGCTTGCCCTTCGAAGGACCCGTGATTCTACACGGTCGCGTGTCTATGTTGGTGGACGACACGAATCGAGTTCCATTGAGACAATTGGCAATTTTCGACGCCGAATATCCGTCGGAAGCGGCGGTAGCGCCCACGGCCACTCACTTGGCAAATTGGAGGCCAGACAATAAATTGCAAACGGTCGCGCATGTACACGCAAGAGCGATTGTATATATATACGGCGCAAGCTCCCCAGTGTACTTGTACAACCCGTGTAAGCCGTACAACAATGTGTAAGCGTTACACAAGCGTGTATATGGCGAGTCCCGGTGGTTGCGTTCGCTGGCTCGTCATCGGCATAAGGACCGCACGCAGTAACATTACCATTCGGTCGCAGACGAATTCATTGGCCATGCCAGGGCGTCTTCCGTTCACAGGCAGAACGGTTGTCAGTCCGGTTTGACCCGACTTAGATCGTACGTGAGGAGCTGTTACGGTCGGCACTCATCAAACGTTGCGCGAGGAGAAGCGTTGCGCGGCCTGCCCCGGGAGAAGTGCACGCCTCTCCCTTTTACTTTCTCGCCCCATAGCCGGGGTACCAGACGCGGTGAAACACCGTGTAAGATCCTCTCTCTCTCTCTCTCTCTCTCTCTCTCTCTCTCTCTCTCTCTCTCTCTCTCTTCTGCCTTCATCCTGTAACGTCGCCACCGTTAGCGACGCTGGTTTCTTTTCTTTTCTTTTCTTTTCTTTTCTTTTCTTTTCTTTTCTTTTTCTTTCTTTTTCAATTTGTCGCGACAACTTTTCAAAAATACGATCGCAATCGTACGTTTTATTTCACTTGTTTCTAACACTCTGAGCGTCTGGTCCATATTCTGGATCGAGATCTAAGATACTTAGAATAATAATCAACGTATTAAGTATTATAAAGTAAATGTTATGGAGTTTATATTCATTCACATTATGCCTTAACACTCGAATCGTTGTGGAATGCTTGCTAGCAACAGATGATCTTCTCAGTTACTAGACATTTGAAAAGGCTCTGCTACATTTATACGATAGAATTTTGTGTTGCGTTTATATGATATATTAAATTGATATTAAATTTTACAAATATGATTGTTTTAAGCTAATTCTGGAAAAGGAGCTCTATTGTATTAAATTCTTAGACTTCTGACAATTCTCTAGTGAGCATTCGAAGAGTTAATCCATCGAGGATCAAATAATAAAATAATCCATAAAAGTCACGCAAAGTCATTGTTATAATATTGTTATCAAAAAGTTATCGGTCTGTCAAATTATAAAAAAATGAACGAGAGATAATAAAGAGGAAGAATAAGATGATAGATAAGAAAAGTATGTACAAATGAAATTTTTGTTGAAAAGGGTACGTAGATTAATTCACTTTATAATAAATTAACATCATTTGCAGAATAATTTAAGAAAGAAACTATCACAATAACATAGTTCTCAATTTATTTGAAAAATATCCTCGTAAGTAGTAATAAGCTAGTAGAAAAATGATTAAACTCTATTGCTAAATTGTTAACAATTGCTATAATTATACTATACTTCAAAATTTTATACATAGCATAAACTGCTATAGGTTAAGAGATGTACACTTTGAATTGTTATATATAGAATATTATACAATATTATAATATATAATACGTATTAAAATACAAAACCAAATACATAACGCAATGATAATAATAAAGTATAATTTAGATAATTAAAAAAATCGCAATCAACGATCAAAATTTAAATTCCGCAATTTAATGACAACAAGTTTAAGTAACAGCGAAGTATTAGATAAATCATGATGATGACACTCGAGAAACAAATCACCGATGCATACTGGCAGACACGAACCGTTCCAATTACATACTAGTACAACAACACCACTACCACCGAGCAACAAGTTGCTCGACATCCCATTGACTCAGCCTCAGTGTGCATGTTTGGTATTATCGATCGTTCGGATTCCCATGCTATCTTGGCATCGGTTGCCACGAGTCAAAGGCATTCTCACAACGTGTACCACGTGGAAAGAGAGAGAGTCTGTATCGTGGCATCCCGACGCCGCTAAAATATGGGGGCATACGCACGATACACATCTGCTTGCCCTTTACGTGCAATTACGAGGAAGGTGGCGTTGCACCCCAATGCATCGATCGGCCGCGCGCGTAGAAGCCGACGAGGAGAGACGTTCTTCCATTTCGTGCCACTTCGCATGAGGGCCTATTCACTCGGTGTCCTCGGTGATCTTGTGGGAATTTCCTACGTGGCATCAATGACGCCGCTGGAATCGAACCACTGATACGGGAGATTTTATATAGTATTTGACCACACCGATTTGGCCATCACCTTTCGTCGTGCAACTATTCTCTCACTGTGAGAGAAACAGTTGCCTTCTTTTCATTCGCGTTTTTCTTTCACTTTGGAGTCCCTGATGCTTTCACGTTGGAAAATATGGTTTAGGTTCTATTCGTAAATTTTTATGACGATTTTACCGTGTGCGAAATGAAATTCTATTAGAATTCTTGGATTTTTTTTTCTTTAGTTTAGTAGATTGTGCTTTGATTTATAAATAAATGTAAAAATAGTGGTCGTGATCTTTAAAAACTCGAGACACAAAAAAATTTAACCATCTAGCTTTCTACCAGTTTTCCTAGTACCAAACAATAAAAAATAAGAATTTTTACTAACTTTACTTGTCGTAAAAATTATCTGCCAAATTAACAAAATGCCGGAAAATTATCTCGAAAACTTGACTAGAATTTCCCATATACAAAGTATAGAAAGGCGTGTTTTACACAATTTTACAAAAATTACAGAAATAAGGAGACACTTCTGATAATTCAAAATTCTAACGCATGATTTACCATTCGTCCGATTAAAAAATTCCGAGAAGCTCGGAAAGAGGAAGAGACGAGGCTGCTCTTATCTCGAAGTCAAGACTCGAGTCGGCAAAGAAAAGAAAAACCTCTCATCTGGTAGCTCGGCCCTCGGCGCCGCATCGTATTTTCAAACCTAAATATTATTAGAACAGCTACAAGTATCTGGAAACAAGTGACAACCGAGAGATCAACATGTTGCAGGAATTCTGAGACGATGGCAGTAAGTGTTCTCACTTTTTCCACGAATTTCGGCCGAATTCATTCTTCGAGTGCCCTTCGTCGCAACGACGAAGACGTTTCTGAACCTTAGGGAACAGAGGAAAGACTCCCGTGGGAACGATTCTGTTTGTAACTAATTCGACCAGCCTCTTTTTCTTTTCTTCCCCCGCTCGGGTTCTTTTCTCGACGATTCTCGAAATCACGAATTTTCGCATGAACGCACTCGACCACAACGCGCTCGAGCATTAGTTAGCAACGGCGAAAGATTGGAGAAACTGGTCGGGGGCAATCTTGCTAAGCTAAGTGAACGTTATTTTCATTTATCTGGAAGATTTATATTGGAATCTCAAATATCTTGCGCTATCTTTTTGTTGGCCGCGGTCGCTTGCGAGATACAAATTCTTCGCTTCGGGGAAGACTTGTTTGGAAGATTGTTCCAGGAAACGAGTCTCTCTTAATTAAGCTTTCGAATACGCTAATTCGAAAGAATCTTTTATTATTGTTCTTCTTTTTTTTTTTTTTTAATTATAATTGAATCGAAAGCATTTCGTTTGGAATTTAATTAATTTGGAATTAATTTTTCCAAGCAGATATTTGAAATATTTTAGAAAAATTGCCGGGTGCCAAGGAAGAAGCAAGCTATTTCCAATTTTTGTGTTTATTATTTTGCCTACTACTGGTCGTTCAGGATATACATATGTATATGAGAATCGGCGACTAACATTTTTATTTATACTTTGTAGAGACAAAGGGCAAGAGACGCGAGTGACGCACCCTCATAAATCTTAACGTAGTTTTTGTACCCTAATTAAGCAATATAATCTACTGTTTGTTGGGGCTCTGTTTGCGTGACCACGTGATTGACGAAGAGCAGGTTATCATCCGACAAACTAACTCCTAAGAAGATGAAGAACGAAAGAAAGCAGATCTCATAATTTTTATCGAAAATATTATCCAATTTTCGACGAATTTATTTAATAATCAATTCCTGAACTTACTTCCACGAAACTATTTTCACGATGGAATGTTTCAAGCAAGAAATTCGCAAACGTGTTTCATTATTTATCATTAAAGTGCAAAATTCTACAATATTTGGCGCATAAAATAACTTTTTTTCTACTTTCCTAATTGCATTCCCAGAAATATGAATCCGCTGTCTAATTATTTGCGTAGAAATTATTAAAACTATCACTATATGAAACCTTGTAATGCAATAATCATACGCCTTTATTTTTATTTATTTCCAATTAAAATTGGTAAATGCCAACAACATTGTTTCCCCCTAGTTTTTAACTTATGGTTTCTGGAGCAGGCTCTCGATCGACCTCGGGCGACGTGGCACAGCCTTCGTTGCATATAAAAATGCAAAGGGATCGTGTGACGTCAGAGATATGAATCAGTTGTACCACTTAAGCGTTGTATTTCAGGTAACGAACGGCCCTTTAATTGAATATTGAGATAAAGATTCGCAATCTGTGGGAGCGGCCACATCCGGTCCAATCATCTTCGTCATTATATGCAGATCGTAGCCGAACATAAAAATTCATACGGCTCGTGCCACATGAATACCTTTGTTCGCCGTATCACAAACAGCGCGAGAAAATTCGAAAGATTGTTAACTATTCAGAGTGGCCGAGTCAGATTTGCATTCACCTTGCGAACAATGCAGGAACTCCTCGGAGTGAAAGATTAATTGAGAGAAAGATACGATTGAATTGTCTGTGAAATTTGGTAAATTCGAACGTTTATTTTTTTCACTTTAACTTAAATCGTTTAAATAGGAGGTTTTCTTAAAGATAAGAATTTAAAACAGGCGACTGAAAATTTAATCGCACGTTGAGAAGAAAATTCATTTAGAATTAAAAACGAAGTAAGCTCTCTTGTTATCGTGATATTTCCGAAATAAAACGCGCTGTATCTGATAAGATAACAAAATAAATAGTTCGATCACGCGTGAGAAAGGAGATTCACTTGAGATTGAAGAAGCCATTCCCTTATTCTGACACATTGTAACTAATTGTAAGTCATCCCCTACCTACAAGTTTCAACAATATAAAAAAGAAAAAGAAAATGAACCACGATACGGGTGGTGCTTCGCGAAAATTTGGGAGGGCTAGAGAGCGACGTTTCCCACGTGCGTTTCGTCGGCTTCCCGTAAGACTTCGAAAGTTAGCTGGATCGTATGGATACGCCTGCCATCTACTTTATATGCTCTATATATATAGTTATATATAGCTAGTTTTACCAGGGATGGTATATATATATATATATATATATATATATATATATATATATATATATATATATATATATAGCTTACTAGAGTTTGTTCTGTTTATAAAATTCATTATATCTCACAAACGAAGACAGATAGGACATGTATTTATATGACTTTTTTTCATTATTTTTAGGCGTACAATCAGCTCTCAAAGTGGGTCCCACAAGTTACGAAACACCCTGTATATCTGCGAGTGGCCGCCATGACCTACTTACACAAAAACGGCAATAGAAAAATCAGCATCAGTGGGGAGCAGATAGGAATTCCTTAGACAAACCGTGGGAGAGTCCTTCAGGACGATCAGCCATTGAACTCTCTCTTCTTCCGGCCTTTTATCTGTTTTCAAGCCACGGATTTTGTGATCGTGTCACAAGAACTTCTTTTGCCAAGGAAAGATTCATTCGGTGATTTATCAGGCCACTCAAAGAACAAAGGCCAAGGACTGTGAATGCCATAAGTGGTTGCGGTGGTTGTTAAACGTGTTAAAATATGAGATTATTGGTGAAACTCTTTCTCTTGAGATAAAATGCACGTCGAAATGTCGTTCTACACAATCGATAATCTAATTGCGCGTAGCTTCGTAGATCGTTTCATTAATATTCAATATACTGTTTCAATATTACTTATTATTGATGATTAGAATCATCAATTGCAGAATTCAAAAAGTCTTGGAATACGTAATTTGTCAAAAATAATTTACAAGTATCATATTTATTTACTGTTCTTAGTGTACTCTACTGTGCCATTTGTATTTTAATCTTTCTTCTGTTTGCCAAAATATAGATATAAAATATGGAAAGTAAAACACTCGTCATAATATCTAGTGTACGAGAGAAATTTTTATCTAGGTTGCATTCTTTTAAATTATATTCATAAAAATATAGAACTCTGCATTACAGATGGCTTTGAAACATCATAAATACACGAAAAAATTATTGTCTCGCTCCAATAAGAAATTTTCAGCATATCTTCTTCCTATATTTTATGTACAGTGTTCGTATGTATTTCCAAATTGGATCGACAATACTGGTCCAAACGCCAAATATCAAAAATTGATTTATCTCGGCACGGGATGCGTAATTAAAATTCCCAATCAACTCGAGGAAATTTCAAAAAGCTGGAGGAGGAAGAATCGAGCGGATGGACAATTAGGCAGAAACACGGTTACGTAATTGGCCGTCGATGTTAGCATTAATTAGCGTCCCTTAGGTCCGGCAGAATTACATCCCAACGTATATTTTCACGTGAAAAGGAGGCCACGATTTAAAAGGAGGGTTGATTGGCGAGCTGTTAAGGGATTAACCAAACAATGTCTCCCCCTAACAGCGCATTCCTGCCGGTAATTTATAGCGGAATATAAGAGTGTAACCGCGAGCCACCCGAAACTTCTGGCCACGGTCAATGCACTGTCGCGTGTGGGCGTGCTTCCATTAGGAACACTGTGTCGCATTCCTTCGTGCTTCTTGCGTTTGAAAGCGTATTCACCGATCTCTCTTTCTCTTCCTCCTCCTCCATCGTCGTCTTTCGCGACGGTTTTGTAATCAAACGCGTAAAACGTGATTCGTCGAACGCTCGCATTCACGTGCGATGTGTATAAAACGAGCCTGCCCCGCGCCAACCTTGTCCAGCCTCGTGTTCGCTGATTTTAATTAAAAGATAATGCTTGAAATATTGAGAAATAAGCGGTACAAATGAACGTTGCCCGCGGAAATTTGTAATTGCCCGGCATGTGATTAAGAAAAATCAAATTGACCATAATATATAAGCGTTTCGTTTTGGTAGTGTTGGATGGTCTGTTTGATGGTAGCTTCCAGTTTTAAGTTCTTCTGCTTACTTTTTATCCATAAGGTCCGATGTTTTTGTGACGTGCATATATTCGTTTTAAGATGAGATTTCGTTTCAAGATAAATAATAATGTATTATTATTTATTATGTATCAATATTATTTATTACTATTTATCATTACGTATAATGTATATTATACATTGTGTTATTTATTAGTATATTATTATTATTGTTAGATCTTTCTGTAATTGTTTAATAGTGAGAAGCATCTTCTGGAGGAATAAAAAATGAGTTGTTCCATTTAACTTTTAGAATTAACTCACGACTTGTATCAGACAAATTGAAGAAATATGACTAAAAATATATATTTCGTGATGAAATTTCAAAAATTTTCTCCTTGACAGTCACAACGTTAAACATAGAAACGTTTTGAAAAAATACCATTTCATGTTTAATAGAATCTAAAGCAGACAAGTGTCCAGATCAATTAGTAAAACTTTAACGTTCATAGTAACGAAATTGTCTCGTAAAACCTGGGAAAAAAGCGTATAAAATAAATATCACCAGACGACCAAAGTTTTTCGAGGAACAATTTAACAGAGGGTACCAATGAATCCGAATGTTTCCTTTAAATTTTATATATATGCAGCTGCCAACACAGATGTTAGATCGTTATATTGCCAACGACCTCCTTACAGAGATAACAGCCATTTAAACCGTGATCTGGTCTCGCAAAGATGCATAAAATTAAGAAAAATTCTAGGAATTAGTTTATTTTCACACGATACAAACATAAATAATCGTAAAATACGACTCCTAATGATTATTTTTCTCAAAGATGTGCAGCACTTGTAGATTCACTGAAGTTTCAACTAATTGTAAGCACAAAAAAAACATTTGACTGCGGTGCATTGGAAAAAGACGGGAAAATATAGTTTTGTGACCAGCTTTTATGTGTCTCGTTCAAATTTGAAGAGTCTTATCACGTGAAAATATGAATATTTGTCACTTGTATTTTCATTCGATTTTGTCATAGAATAAAAACTTTTTTATACTCTATATGAACAACAATAATATGAGTATCTTTCTTGAGTTAATTTACTGTTACAGATATTTCAATGCGTGCAATTCAAATTCCATTAAAATGAACTGTAAAATAATCACTATCTTCTTAGGACATCATCTATATGTTAATAAAAAACACTAACTAATGAGAACTTTATCTAATAAATTGTCCCCTTGGCACTAGTATTTTTATATTGATTTACATCGATGTTTTTCCATTAATTTGTATATTTTTTATTTTTTATTAATCGAAAGTCATTATGATACTTGTTAAAATATCAAATGAATTACACTAGTTACAGAGGACTGATATTAATACAATACAATAATAATTACATCAATATTTATAAAAATACTAATACAATAAATGCACAATTAATTATTACTAATATGCAATTATCATTATATTATAACATCAACAATAAAAATTAACACTACACAATTATTAATGTTATAGCGCAATATTAATAAAAATACTAACTTCAAGGAAACAATTCAATTAAACTAATTACCCTCGTTACATCATCACTTCATCCATCCTTAATCTTTCTTTCCCCTCCATAGCCATCATCATCACGCTGTCTCTACTCCTTTCGCATCCGCTAAATCACCAACCTTCGCAATTAGACAAACATCAATTAGTGATGTAGATCGCGAACGCGAGCCGCGCGGAGATTGTCACGTGCCTAATTGACATTGTTTTCCCCGGCTGGGCTCGAATCACGCGAACGCTCGTGATCCGAGGCCTGTGCCTCGGCGACGCGATAGAGGAAAGCGCAAGTTCCCCCTTTTCTTCGATAGTTATCGTTTCACGTCCGCGCGTAGTTAAACACCATATGGGCACCGGTTTTTGTTCTGCGGAGGAAACAACGAAGGGAGGCAAGGTTATTTATTACAGTGTGCTTCTTTACCTACGGAAGTCTGGGCTATTGCACCGAAGCGTCTATTGTCGTTCGAGAAAAAGAGAGAGAGAGAGAGAGAGAGAGAGAGAGAGAGAGAGAGAGAGAGAGAGAGAGAGAGAGAGAGAGAGAAAGAACGGAGCAGGTTCGAAGAAGGGTGACGTGCCTCCGCAGACACGCAGAAGAGCGTCTTTTGTCTTCGTTCGGCCGGACAAATTCCCGAATTTGTTTACGGTCATTTGCGAAATTAATCGCGGCCGAGTTCCTTCGCAGGATTTGACGATCGTTCGGTAAATTGCGGTCGTTACGAGGGTCCACCGGTCCCCCTTCCCCCTCGCCCTGCTCGGTGGACGACTCGATGTCTTCAATTTGTCTTCCGTTGCCCGGTTCCAAGGGGATGAAACGGATTTTCAAACCGGCGGACCGGTTTAATTAGCGAAATCCGGGAGTTTCAAAGCGATGATAGAGGGTCCGAGAGAGATTGATTCGAACGAAGAGATGAAAAACAAAAGTGGTCGCTAAGAGAGTATTAATCGAGAAGGCCGCTGCCTCCTTTTTCTCCGAATAATTTTAGAGAGAGACTTGCTCCGAATAATTTTAAAGAGGCGGAGAAACAGTCCGTAGATGAAATTTTTCGAACTGTTGCAAAGTGTAATTGTATCGACATTTTCTCAATCGTTTTTACAGCTAACTGTCTATTTTTAATTCAACCTTTAAGATATAAGTTTTCAAACAATCCTGATCAGAAATTTGAGCATCTTTTCAGTCATTTAGATTCCAAAATGTGAGACACGCAAAAGAGCAAACATAAACGTTCGTGGTCTGTAAATTAAGTTCGTGAAATTCCATTTGATGAGTAAAAAACAAATAATTCCTCTGGATCGGACTGACTAATAAATTCGAATGTAATTGACAAGTACGATCGAGAAAATTAAAGAAGAACTGAAATTTAAGAGGAAAAATGAAACTCAAGAGTCGATAACTATAATTAATAAAATTAAAAAAAAAAAAAAAAAGAATAACAATCCAAGAACTGATGTAACAGGTAAAATTCAAAGGAAACATTGCAATGTCAAATCGCATGTAAACCGAAGCGTCAGTTATAAACTAGAAAAAGGCGACGGAAGTACGTGGTGACGGGCAATCTACGATGGAGGAAGTACGATCCATGAGGAGATTGTCCATTTTCCTTAAAGCAATCTACTGACACGGATGTACGTCGGTCAAAACACACGGAACGTCACACAAGACTGCCTACGTCGCTGGATTTGATCTCCGGCAACTTCCTCGCTACCTTGCGGTTACCCCAACCTTCTTATTCGTGACCCGATACGCCACTAATTTCGTCATTACCCTAGCAAGGAGCATGCTGGCGTAGGGAACTCGATGGCCTCCTTTGTTAACCGATAAATCCGACGTTCGTTTACGCGAGCTTCTACCGCAAATGGTACCAAGATACCATTGTGCCAGGGTTTTTATTCCGAAGAATATGCCATTTCGGCGATAGCTCGCCGTAATTGAAAATTAAGAAAATATTATTATAATATTATTATAATATTAAAATATCCCGAACTGGAGGAAATTATGAATGAATATATAGAGGGTGTCGTATAAATCTGCCATCTCGACGCTAAAACTATCGACGTCTGAAGCATAAAATTTCCATCAGAGACGTTAAGGTAAAAGAAAGAGAAAATCTGAATTATAATACACGATGTTTCATCCAAAAACACGATGTTTTATATCTAACAAAAGTATCTAACAAAAATATTCAAATGGTCACTTTTTCAACAATATTAAATTTCATTGAGATATTAAGTACGTGGAACGTTATGTGTGTTTTATGGAACTTCTATGTTTTTTAAATAATTTACAATTTACGTTTAAAAAATATCACGTGTATACTGTCAAGTTTCTATCGTGAAACATGATAATTTAAAAAAAGAAAATACGAATTTCAACATTCGAATATTCGTAGAAAAGTATTACGTAAATAAATAAATATTCGTCTACACAGAACTTTTAAAGTACAAAATTCGTTCAGCTCTTGCACGAGTTAACCTACATCCCTAACTCGATAAGCGTAAAAGATTCCGATCCTTCTATAGCTACATCTTTCTAAATTAATCACTCAAAATTACCGCTTCAAATTACGATTATTCCTCGTCATTACTTTAAAACCTACATTCAGTTCATTGATACAAGTTTTTGGATTTAAATTACTACCTACAGTGAAATTTCAAATCCAATTCTCGTAATGATTCCCGAATTTCCATGGTACTTTTGCATTTAAAATATGGAAAAACTATCTTCAAATCAACTCTCGCAACGATTCGCGAATTTTCCAAATATCTAAATTGATCTCTGAACGTCGATTCATTCGACGTGTAATTGCGAATCACCCTGTATATTTGACTTGCAGAGGAAGTGGAGATTTCTGTGAATGCATCTGCTTGCCATGCAGAAGCACATCTTAGGCTCGGCATTCTCATTCTTCTCCTTGTAGGTTGATGACGCCAACGAAGGAAGTTGCAGCATTCCTGCTGGTAAAAATCCCGTTGCTGGTGTACAATACACTTACAAAAATTTAACCAGACGATGTACGCTATTTTCACTATTTTTTATTTTATTTTTTGGAGTTAATCCAGATTTGACAAACTCAACTGAATCCCTCTACTGACACTTACAATGGCTTAAAAAATTGGTTGCATGCACTCAGATATTGAGTGAATTATAAACTAAAGAAAAATAAATCATATTATTCTTTTTTTTTTTTTTAACTGACAATAAATAACTTTCATAGTGACGTCTGAAGTATTGCCAGTGCGACGAAAATTTAAAAGTTTATAATGTTTTTAACTGATAAATCTAGAAATTTATAATTGAACTACGGATTTTTATGCAAATTCAAATTTTGATGAATTAAAGTAATTAAAGATATTATGACATAACATTGGACGTTATAACAAGTAGCATACTTTGGATATTTTTCTAGTTATAATAATAATTACTACCTCTATAACAATTTAATAATTTCTCACATTAATCTACTATTATACAGTGATCTATTCTTAAAATAACTTTACACAAAATCACAATATCAAACCCATGTAGTAATACATATAGTACCACTATGTATAGTAAGATATCGAGGGATAAGACAGTTCGAATCGAGAAGTTCGAGAAACAGAGGCTCACCATCCGAAGCTCATTATCTATAGTTCATACAAATGATTTACAGATAAACTGTAGATTCTTCCTCTACCTCAAAATCGAAATTTTTAACAAGGCTAACACACAGGCGCGAACGACGCGTGATACGACACTGTACACGAACTCACGCGAGCGAAGTTTGACACACGAGGCCTCTCGGCATTCTCACTCCAACGATATACATAATTCTCACGCAGTAAAGTATGATCGCGTTGATCATCCCTTGGTTCGCGAGCTGCACCAATTACGCGAAATTCTGATCGCTTTAAGCTTTAATTAATTTAATCTTCAACGACGGTCCCATCCGTCGCGAAATCAAACTTTAAAAGCCAACGCAAGGATCGTTAACATTTTCCAACGGTTGATAAGCGAGGCACGACTCGTGCGAAACGATCACGCGAGTGGCTCGGGCTCGTTCTGAACATTTATGCTTAATGTGACGTGAAACCGACAACCGGAGGAAAATAATGCAACAACCATAGATCCACTGGGGAATCGTGGCGCGTTTTAATTATCGTAAATGTTCCTTTCTAGGGGATTTCGTTCCAGGGGAACGTGGTAGCAAATCGGCCCGATTTCCCTTGGGTCGAATGGCTTTTCCATGATAAGCGAAACCGGAGGGGGGGGGGGGGGGGGGGAGTTCCGCTTGAAATTGTAATGCATGGCTTTAGGGTCGTGTGTGCGTTTAGATAGAATATATTTCCTGAAATATATTTAGATACATTGTATAATATTTTAGATATTTTATATAAAAATTTATATATTTTAGATATTTTATATTGTTGGATGACCAACCCGGACAATATTGAATGTAGGCAAATATTGACAATAAGCTAGCAACATAAAAGTGGGCTGTGAATAGTTAGTCATAAGGGCAAGATCCAATAGTTGGTCATCTATGCTCCTTCCCCTTCCACTTGACGATGATAACCCAATATATATAAGAACATGCTTTAGAGACATCCGGGCTCTCTTGTAACATCCTATATCGCGAACTCTTATAACATTCTATATTGCTAGCTCTTATAACATTCTAAATCATTATAGAGACATTCTATATCGCGCTCTCTTAAAACATTCTAAATCATTCAATATCGCTAACTCATAAAACATTCTAAATCATTCTATATCGTTAAGAGCATTAGACATTCATCATATTCTAAGACATTCTCAATCATTGTATATCATCCTATTTCATATACGACCACGATTGTCGTTACTAAATTGTAAGCGTGTTGACTCCATTACACGGAATCCAAGAATATATAAATTTAAATATTTTAGATATTTTATATATAAATTTAAATATTTTAGATATTTTATATATAAATTTAAATATTTTAGATATTTTATATATAAATTTAAATATTTTAGATATTTTATATATAAATTTAAATATTTTAGATATTTTATATATAAATTTAAATATTTTAGATATTTTATATATAAATTTAAATATTTTAGTTATTTTATATGTAAATTTAGATAATATAAGCATTAGCAAAGAAATATACTGGCTCGCGAAGATATTTGACAATTTTGCACCTATATTGTGTATATTACGTAAAACATTTTGAAATTTCATTAATTCTGCAGTGATACACGATTATTGTTACTATATCGATTAAATTTGACACTCACAATGTGGAAATGTATGTAAATGGCACAAGATATTTATTACGAACAAAGATTTAGAATAAGATTACAGATATAAGATTTAAAATAATTAATTATAGTTCCACCTAAAATATTAATATCATTTCACGAATGTTTCAAATTTAAATTATCGTGATGATGCAACACTTTTAAACATTGATTTCAATTGAAATTAAATTTAAATGTATCATTTCTCTCCCGAAATCTTAACCTGCTCTAAACTTTTCCGCCTATTATTTTATTACATTACCAAACATCCAGTCATTTACTACGTTAACAAGTATCAAATCAATTTAATAATTAAATTATCAATAAAACTTAAAGAAACTCGCGGTTCGATTTTCCCGTCACGTCAATTTTCTCTAATGCACGATTTAATGGCAAGAAAGATATCTCGCTCGAGATGAATCCATGCTATTTTTCTTAAAAAAAAAAAGAGGCAAATTTTTCTCCGAACTCCATGAGCTACGTATGGTAAAAACCAGTTCCACGCGATTATTGTAAACTTCTGAAACGACACGTTCAATTTCGCCCGGTCGTAAACCATGGCCAACGTGAGCACATTTTTAATTAATTTCACGATCGCTTCATTACGGCGAAATGGAACGGCCGCTAAAAATCCAGGCAAGGTTTGTTGAACTTCGAACAGCGTTACAGGTGCATATCTCAAATACGTACTCGATCTTGGACGAGCGACATTCTTTCGAAAACAGCGTCGACCAAAAAGTATCGAAACGTCAAAACGAGCAACAGGGCAAAAAAGGAGAACGAAATTGAGCTCGGAGAGAATCCGATAATGAACCGCCCCGTTTCGAAACAAAAATCTGCATTTTCGGCCGAGGGTTTTTTTCGAGACGGTGTCGTTTCGTCGTTTCTTCGACTCGATCGAAGATCCCTTTCGAGATTTTATCGTCGCGGAAAGGACGCTGCTGTGCTAAAAGCGGCACGGCTGATTCCGTCAAATGACCGTCAATTATGCTGTTCAAACGTGAGACAAGCGCGGAAGATAAAAAAAACTTGGAGCGAGAGGCTGATGTTAAGTTTTCGAATCGGTTCAACCGATTAACAAGAATGCAAGAAGGTGTATACAATTTTAAATCCGAGGACGACGAAAGCTCTTAAAATTTCTCACATTTTGCTTGATCTTGATATTTCAGAAGTTCAATAACTTTGCGAACGAAAAATCGTACAGCAAATTTGACAGGGAGACTATTTTTTTTTTTTTTTTGTCTTCAAATTCCAATAATAGTAGACTCAGTCGTGAAGGAAATTTTTCAAAGTAACAAACCAAAGAGAAAAATAAAAGAATTAAAATAAACAAAAGAAAAAGAAAGACGGAAAAATACACCGAAGATTTCCTAGACTTCCTCGGTCTCCTCCCTGACTCACGATCCATCATCCCGCTGCTCTCCCCGCTCGTCACTCTTCGATCTCTCTCTCTCTCTCTCGCTCCCTTTCTTTCTCTCTCTCTCTCTTGGTCAGTTCATTGAGCACACGTCTGGTATGCGAGGACTTCTTACCCTGGATCGGGCTGGGCAACCTAATGGCCAGCCACGGTGCATCGCAGGAGGCACGTAAGGATCCTCGTGAGCGTGAAACGGCCCGGCGAGAGGGCAACGATGGCCTTCAACTTACGGAGCCAAGGTTTGGAAGCCGGCGGGGCCTCCTATCAACAGGATACGCGTGCGGAAAGGGACCGTTTCCACTCTCGAAACTGTACGAGCCGCACAATAAGCGTGTATGTATATGGAGGAGGATGCCGATGAAAGGACACCGCGAATTTATGATTGGCTGACAGGTGGCCGCAGCGGGTCCGCGGGTCGGGAACCAGTCCCTGGATTTTAAATCCGACTCACGGGCTAACAGAGGATTGTTAAATTATTGCCCTAGCCAGCTTCGTTCCCCGCGACGAACTCCCTGTGTGTGTTTTGGGCTAATCGATGCGGAGAACTTGGGGTATGCGAACCGTGGGCCATTTATAAATGAACTGACGTATCGACTGATTTTTGGAGGAGATTGTTTGGAAGCTTGTGTTTTTTATTTTTTCACTTTTATGTGAATATTGACTATAGAACTTGGGAACAAGATTTCTGGTAGTTGTTTTTATTTTACTAAGGACTAGGCAACTTATTTAACACTCAACTGGTGTCATTGAATACTAGAGACTACAATTTAAGATTGAATTAGGTAATTTAGTATAGTATTGAATGTAACGGCATTATCGCTAGAATGTAGAATGTAGAACTCGACAGAAGATAACGACATGTGCCAATATCTAGACACCATTATATTCATTAATCCATTAGGGGCCAAAGAATAATGTTCACAGCGTGACAAAATTTTGCAATTCCTAGTGTTCTTTTCAACTCAATTTTACTCAATTAGTCTGTATCATAGAGAGTTTAAACTTCATCAAATTATAGAATCTACGTAAAGAAAAAATGCAGTAAAAGAAACAATCCAGATCTTGAAAAACATTGGAAAGTAATTACGTTGCTTCCAACGCAACACTGGTGCCTGATTGTTTAACGAAATGACTTAAGAAAGGCAAATTTTAACCGACAGAGGGTTTAATAACGAATGGAGAATACGCGGGGCTTATTTGCATGAAGGAAACAACTTCATTGGCTGAACGGTGCCAGCCGAACGGCGCCAGCCGAAACAAAAGCTAACTTTTGAAGCTCACGACGAAGTTTTCGCCTTCAATACCCAGCCAGGCCCCATGGAATTCTGCAACTCGCTACATTTGCATGTACATATACGCAAGCAACAAGATTTGTTCATCGTGACTGCACATCACGACCTACGTACAGGACACCCTGGCACGTCAATGATTGCAGCCGACTTCCTGAAGGCTATTCACGGAGCAAAAAAGGGGGGGAGAAAAAAAAATACAAAAGAGCAAAGTGCAGTTTCTCAACGGCACTTTTCAAATACTCTTGCCATATTTCTCGCTTCAAGTTCCTGTTTACTTTTCAGCGAACGCAGGAATAAACAGTTTGAAGTTTGAAATTCGATTTTTTTCAACAGGCGTCACACCTTATCATTTCTCCTTCGTCTTTCATCGAGATCCGTGAAAATTTAGATAGTTTCAATTCAAGAGTATTTAGGGAGGATAAATTATACTTGGATCATTTTTGGAATTTTTCCTTCGTTTCTCAAGTTGAGAACATCTTGGAAGAGTATTCATAGAAATATACTGAAAGTAAAATGAAGAACTTTGTAAACGAAACAATACGAAAATGATCATTTGAAATAACCCTAAAGTAGATCACTATAGAGCCATTTAATTTTGAGGTAATAATAATTAGATCATGTACTGATGCAGTTTTTATCGTTCGAAAATTTACATACAATCCTTTATCCTCTCATAACAAAAAAAAAAATTTATTTCTCTTTGTAACTCTTTTCATCATACAACTATTAAACTAAAATCGAAAGTCCTGAGATCAAGATCCTAAAGAATCTACCTAAAAATTTTTGGAATGTGCACGTTGTATCCCAAAAATACTCGCGCTGCTTCGATCGAACGAAGGCACGTAATTTCAAATTAATTCTAATGTCGCGAAATAACTTCGTTCCACCGCGTGCCTTTTCGACGCACGAGCGTAAAGAATCGTACGGCAAGATCGTTCGATTCCAAGAAACGCGGTCGCTGAAGCCTCTGGTAATGAGATACGTTACACAGCAAAATATCTGATACAATATAAACTTTACGTATTCGTTATCTCGCCGTTTATCATGTTTTGCGTATCACAGCCTGCATTGTAGGTATAAACTGGTACCTCGGTGATCACACGAGACCACCCGGGGCCTGTCTCGCGCACCGAAACAAGAAGAAAGGAAGAAACATCTCTTCCCTTCCCACAATTTCTCAACGAATGCCTCCAAAACTCCATTCGTTGGCTAATTCAGCTGCGAATCGCAATTCCAACAATAAAGTATTCTGTTAGACCGATTGGAAAAGCTTCGAACTTTCATCTTACAATTAGTCTTCCGTTTCTTTTTACAAACATCAGAAATTATCAGTCCGTCTCAAAATTTCGCTTTCTCCTTCAAAGCTTCAAATTTTCATCCATTAGCCTTCGATTGAGTAATTTCTTTCTAAGGTTTGTCCATCTCGAACAGTAGAATTTCGATTCATTATTCGCAAAGGAAGAAAAAGCAAAATAGCTTGCTAGAAAATTTTCGAGCTCGATAAAGCAGTAGAGAAGCATTCACCGAATGTTATCCAATTCTACTCGACTGACAAAGTGTCATTGCTCGTTTCTTTTTTCACCCAAACTTTAATTACTTTAATTGCACCATAACTTAATCTCTGCTCGTTCAATCTATCATCCAAGAAAAAAGAACAATTAAACGAGAAGAAAGAAGAGAGAAAACCAACAATATCCAAAATCTCTGGGGCTGGATGAAACAACAGGGAACGACGGAAACGTGACTCATCGAAAGTTTATCGAAACTATCTACTATGTGGAACGAATCTCGAGCACCTATCAAAACAGTGGTCAACAAAAAGGATCTAGCAAAATAACCTATCCCGAACTGTGTAGAACAGCGATCCGGAACGCCTAAGAAAACAAGGAACCGCCCGGGCCAAAAATCGAAAAAACGACGCAACCTTGACCCCGAAGCGGAGGAACGGTACGTACAGAAAGGCGTAAGAGAGAAAAAGGAAACAGCTAGTTGAAAACTAGCCGCTGATGCATATTCCACGAAGCTATTTTTAATACCGTGCAACTATTCATCATGTCTGAGCATCACGCGGGTCACACGTAGCCGCGACTTCTAAAGGCTGAGACCTGACGAAGACGACTAAAGAGAACGAGAGAGAACGAGAGACAGAGCGAGGGAGGGAGAAAGAGAGAGACAAAAGGAACGAAGGTTCTTCTTCTTCTTCCTTTCCTTCTGTCTTTTCCCTGCAATTCCTTCACGAGCCTCGCCAAAACATCCTGCATCGGCTGACGCCTTCTTCTCCTCCACGTACAAAGCTACCAACGATCACGATGATGCCCGTCCCGTATGTATACACACGGGTTCTATGTAGACTGAGCCGCCACTGGCAGCCACAAGCTCACATGTAAATCACGTGTGCCACACACGAGGCTGTTTCTACCGCGGCAGACGCGCTCAGGTGAGAGAAGAAGACGTTGGAATTGGATGGCCGAACGCGCGCCCTCCGGATTCACATCCCAACAAACCAGACGTGCCACGCAGAGAGAGCGAGAGAGAGAGAGAGAGAGAGAGAGAGATCGTGGGGGCATCATTTTTCTCTTGATCTTTTTCTCTTTTATCAGTGTACCCCCTGTTCTTGTTTCGGATCTAAACTCCCAATGGTGGTACAATTGAAGTCCACGGGGCTTCTTTCGATTTATTTTCGCAAGATAATTCCCTCTAGTCGATTGACTAGTCTAATCTAATTGGGACTAGGCTAATTTACGCACGTTTTTGAGAAACTTTTAATGTAATTTTGTTACCTTTGATTTTCTATTCTATTCCTGATTATTACGTTACAGCGCGAATATCTAACAGAAATTTTATGTAGGTCAGGTTTAGATTAGATTTAAGTTTTGATAGAAAGGTAATTAGAAATTTTATGTGTTGTATAAAACAGTTTGATATTTCATCAATATCATAATTAGAAATTAATTGTAACACTCTAATTATAATTATGTATTAATGTACATATCTAGGAGTTGCAAAATGTTTAGTGCAAAGATATATTTAATAAAACATTAGTATGCAGCAGGAGCTGTTATCTGAATTACGTAATAAGTATTAAACATGATTCTATGATTCTAATATTGACATTTGTATCTAATGGATTATAATTGCTTAAATATTTTTGTGGTTATTACTAAATACATACTTGTATTAAACATTCTCCTAAATTTATCTCAAACTTGATAATAATAATTGAACCTTATTGCAATGTTAATAAAATTCCAAACTGTTTCATACATGTAATGAAAAATTTCAACAAGTGTTCGAATATTTCCACGAACAACACTGTATAACTGTATTATGTTCTGATCTTGATTATTCTTCTTCAAGTCCCAGATTCTAAATGAAAAATACGTCCTTTCCATATAGTCTTCAATCAGTCTTGCAATCTTTTTGAAATTTTTTAAAACGCTTTTTTAAAATAATTCTTTTCATCAATTGTGAAAACCGGGTGCATTTCATTGGTTTGTATTACAGAAGGAGAAGAGGGAATCAGGAATATTGGAAACCGAGGTGATAGTAACACGCCAGACGAGTTGGACGAAGCTAGAATGCATACCAATTGCTAGAATGCATCCGTTGTATGTCAATAAGGAAGAACGTAAAGTAAATGACATTCGTAAGAATAACACATTCCGTGTCATGATACGTGAAGCTTCATATAAATGGTACATTTAAATAGTTACAACGTGTTTCCAGAACGTGTTGGACGAATTAATTACGCTCCGCATCCTTCTCGTCCTGTTTTCAAATTATTGGCATTAGAAATGAAGCACAGAAACCTGAACGACGTGAGAAAAATATTCAATTCAAAAATTGAAAATTTTACTAATTACTCCAAATGTCCATATCTGTGATGAAACTTTGCAAAATTCCAGAACGACTTAACCGAATTCACGATCTCGAAACTCTTATAGGCGAACATTTATTTATCTAAAGCTTTCAATTTGTAAAATTACGAAGCAACATTATTTTTCGAAATTTGCTTTCCAAAACGTGTCAGTATATATGTGTAGTTATTTAAAATTGAAGTGATTGCTCCAATGAGACTGTTTCAAACGTGCTTATAATCAATTAATATGCGTCACCATATTTATCATTAGACTGCGGATTTTTATGCACTTCGCATTTTTGCGAGCACACTCAAAGAAATCAGAGAGTCCAAACAAAAATTTACTTCCTCCGTCAAATGAGTGTACCAATTTCAAAATTTTTTTAACGAAACAGAATACATAAGAAAAAAATAAAAATATACAAAGAATGCTACAAATCGTTCAATCGTCAAACAAATCAAAACTTAACCAGGCTGTTAAATGAATCAAATGAGACAAAAGGAAACCGAAGCCTCGCGATTGAGAAAATGGAAAAAGCCAAAAGAACCAAATGGAAAATAAAAAAATAAAAAAAAAAAAAAAGAAAACGAGACAAAGATACGAAGTTGGCGTGCCTAATAAATAAAACGTCCCACGTTGATAAATGAAAAAAAAAAGGCAAGGCTCCTAGTTATCGAACGAGAAAAATAAAAGAAAAAACAAAGATAAAGAAAAGACGTGCCCAATGGGTAAATTACATAGATAAAGACGTCGAAGGTGGCGGGCAAGCAATTAGCTGTTGGCGGGCCAAGTGCAAATCACGCGAACGAACGAGTCTTTCTCGTTCTCGACAGAGAGAGGAGAGAGAGAAAGAGAGAATCACAAGTGTGCGTGCACGCGTGAATGACGCCTGCTACTTTTCAAAGAAGGCATCATCTTCGATGCGGCGTGCATAATCAAAAGCAGAATCCCTTCGGTGGGAGAACGGCGCTTGTTCGATTAGCGGCCCCATCTTTATCGTACTATCGCATCGCATACCGCGACAATGTGCTATAGGATGACTGCCATTCACGAATGAAATCTCTCACCGACGATCTGCCAGAGATTCAGACGAGGCATCGTCGTGTCATCCGGTGCTACATGCGAAACAATCGCGTCGCCTATCATCTTTTATTTATAGCCACTGCCTTGTGCTCGCCGACTCGTTTTCGAAGATCGACCAATTTTCTGATCAGACGAAAGGAATTGCACGTTAGTTAGTTTCGGACATTTTACGAATTTTTATTCCAGTCATAGATCACGGTGTTCTTTCTTTTTTTTTTTTTTTAGAAATTTATATTTTTGAGAACACAATCGATCCGTGATTCGAATTCACTCGTTATTTGAATTCTCAATCTTTTATGAATTTCTTGATTGGTCTTTTGCATTTAAACGCATAGTTTCAGTTCTACTGGAACCTAGTTCTATCGTGTTTGTGTTTGAAAGGATTATTTGATATTAATTGAGATTTATTTGACATTAATTTGACTACTAATTTCAATTTCGTAAATATACAAATTTCATATGGAGACATATATATATATATGTAGAAACAAAACAGATGTTTATAACATTTTTAGAAAATTTTGTATATTTTTGCACATTTTGTAAATTTCTCCACAACATATAATGCAAACTATCTAAACACAATTTAATAAAGAAAATATATATATATCTAAACACATTCGAGCGGAAATTCCATATTTAAAAACTCGGATTCAAGAAAGAAGTCTGAGAGTAAATAAAACGTGTCCCCATAAGATCCTCGCATCCTACGCGATTTTCAACATCTGTCAAACATCCTCAAGCCAGAAGCTGAACATCCTAAACTGCAAACGTACCTTTCGCAACAGTGTCACTCAGACATGCCAAATAGAATTATGATGGGACACTGTTAGAGATGTCCTTTATTTTTTAAGCACACTTTCTACATCAGCACCACGTGTACGACAAAATGGAATTTCCAGGGTGATCAACCACGTCAAGTAGATATATGCAGAGAAACGTACGATCAAATAATACCAATTTTTTTTGCTGCTTTTTGTAAGGACAACCATTGTGGATCATCCTTACGACATTCTCTCACCGATTCCTACATATATTTATTGGCTAGTCTTTTATCCGGCGAATGATTAGCGTAACAGACGCGTAATTATAACTAGATTGCGGATATTTAAGGAAGTTACTTACTGAACGCTGCAGTACTTTTTTATGTTACAACACTTTAATAAGTACTCCATTTTAGGTACAATATGGGCTTTGTATATTGTTTATTATCTAATAAATAAATTGTTGTATCTTTGAACCTCTCAAAAATTGAAATCCACAATCTAATTGTGTAAAATAACTATAAAAATAATTTGCAAATGCAACCGTAGATAATAATAACAAACAAAGTAAGAAGAGATACGAAGAATACTGGTTAGTGCATAGTTTTAAAATGATATGTATTTTAATTGAGGTATACAAAAAATGTTATTCGGAAATGTGAAATTCAGACACATCCAAAACAAATATACTTGTTGAATTACTTGTTAACGTTGTTGGCACTAATCTATACGAAAAAGAAAATAATAAAGTATTCTCTATTATGAAAATAATTATTTCATTCACATGAAAATAATTATACAAGATTCTAAGGTGAAAATTCTCGAGAAACAAAGAACATCTAACATTGCAAATCCCGTTATTAGAAATCAGTGTTAACAATATCTGTATTACGTGACAGAAACACATATGTAGTTCGTAGTGTTACATCATACGTTAGAAAGTGTGCTAATCTTAAAGCTCCATTACGATCAAATTGATGGCACAGGTGGAGTGTATCGTTGATAAAATTTATTGGAACAGCATCCAGCGAGGTGAAAAACATTTTAATCGGCGTTCAACCTGTTCCAGCTAAATATTGTAGCATCTGTGTTCGCACAAATGGATGAACGTATCTGATAACGAGGTTGGATCTTCCTCGATCTAGAACAGAAACTGGACTCGGTGGACTCTAAAAATCGAACGTCCACCGAAAGAATCGAGTGAATAGACCAATCTGGTTAAACCAGTTGGCTAGCGATTTAGCCAGTCTTCGTGAATGCTGATTGCGACGGAGAAATGATCAGAAAAACCACGAAATTAAGTCGTTGACTATCCGCGGATGAGCTAGCCATTTCTTTTCGCTATTCGAAGCGTGATAGAATCTGTGCTACGACTATGTCCTTGGAAATCAACGCGGTGATAGTGGTACAGTGACTCCCGATTAATCCATTTATCTTTCTCATCTTTCTCGCCAGAAACTGCCATCGTATACATACGTTGTTTGGAAGATTGTCAGCGAGATTGGAAGTTGTAAAAATTAAATTGAGGAAGCATCCACTTCGCGAGAGACACTTCAGCTGAGTTCCTTACGTTTTTTTTTTTTTTTTTTGAATATTGTATTTGGGTCATTTATTACATTTGGTCGCGAGCGCATTTTTCTCGATAGGAATTTGCATTTTTTTCTCGAGTTCAGAAGATGCTTCAAGTAATTCGTACCAGTTTAGACCTTTAAATGGTTTTATTTTGTTGTTTACGTTTCATCTTACACGTATTTTATTCTCTCTCTCTTGCTAGGAACTTCCGTCTTTTCTTGTTTGACAACCCATAATTGGACTAAGGTGATGAATAAAAAAATTAAATTGAGGAAACATTTGTTTCATTAAAAACATTTTAATTAAGTTCAAGGTACAAGTTTGTGTACCTTTGAACAATTTCATTTTGTTATTTTATACTTTATCTTATATTTTATTTCATCTTTCTTACTAGGAACTCCTTGTCTAGAATATGATTGGAAGTTACAAATTAAAAAATCGAAATGAGGAAATATTCACACTTTAATTAGAACAGTGAGTTTGGAATTTTTAACTGTTTTGATTTTATTATTTTTTATTTTACGTTGAGTTCGATTTGTTGTGTATTTGACATTAATGTAACGAAGTTGCGTGGAATTTTTAATTTTACAATACTAGTTATTAAAAATTTTTATATAATATATATATAGTAATACCAATTGCAAGCCTCTTTTTATTCGCCATTGCACGTAAGATAAGACATCAATTTTATACCTGAATTTTTAAAAATATTTCTCTTTTAGTAATAAACCGATAAGTATAATAAGTCGAAAGAGACCGTTTTGCAGATGACAGTCAAAAAAAAATTCCAAGGCCAACTTCGTTGATTACTACCGCTTTCAAGAGGAGTTCAACGACCTATGTTACAAGGCCATTCAAGGTCACTGAAGATGATCACCACTTCAAGAAGCGATCTTGAAATTGCAATTCTCATCGACATTTTTTACTTCATATACTTTACTATAACTTCATATATAAGATTAAACGTTGAAACCCTAAAATATCTATACGTATAGTAAAAAATAGTCTATAATACCCATTCTAGAAAGACTAGGTTTTCCAAGTGAACTTTCTTCCTTTGGTAGTAAGCATATTTTTAAGACGAATTTCATATCTTAGTAAATTTTCTTTGTCAAACTGTTACTAAATATGCATAGGATTTACAATTTTTATCAAATTCTAACACATCGCGTGCATGTCCAAGAAAATTATTACTATCCAGATATGATGTATGACGCATGAAAGTGTAAAAAGAAGAATTTAATAAAATGCTACACTAGTTTATCAAATTTTAGCCCAATAGAAACGCAGAAAAAATGTCATATGCATGGATCTATTAGTAAAAAGACACTTGACAAAAAATGGCAGAGACTAGGAAACAAGCAAGCATAACTTTCGTTCCATTTTTCTTTCGGGGATGGGGACACGATAGACACGATCGATTTGCGAACAATCCCGAGTCCTTTTTATCCGGGGACGGCTCGTGTCATCCAGGACGGTTGGCTCGATTCGGAATTCCGAGGAGTGCAGGCCTCGGCCAGGATTGCACCTCCCGCATTGCTAAATTCCAAAGGACGAGTGGAACCGTCGAAACAGTCATTGCATTCGGAGCACACCTCTCCGATGATCGCGCAATTAAATTAATAGTCGGGATACTCGGCGACCTTGAGTCAACACACTCGATCGATAAATTTTCCGCGTTTCCATTAACAAAATCCAGCTAGCCTTTCAGCGTTTTCGATGGTTCGAGATTTGCTTTTTTTTTTTAAGCTCGGCACGTTCCCCTTTTGACGCTACTTTTTCATGCGAAAAGGAGTTGAAGGTTTTTCGAAAAAAATTAAAAGTTAAGACATTTCTCACTTTTTTCTCTGCAATTCCTTTAACTCACTTGCAAGTACGTGAAATTAATTGATCGTTGTTAAATGTCCTGTACATGCAGTACGTATTTGTCATGATTGACTGTGATAAATCAAGTAAATCGATAAAACTTGACCCATTAAAAACTGAAGAATGTCACCAGCTTTAATAATAATATTATTAGAACTTGATATTTTTGATTTAGATTGTATAATTTTATAAAATTTCAAGAAATCGAGAATGTATGCGATATGCCAATAATTATGGTATAATTGGCTCTTAATAATCCTCGATTCGTAACCGATTACGCCAATTAATATATAACAGCATCACAAGTAGACTTCCTTTTGCAAACTCTGCTTTTCAACATCAGATCAGAATCAGACTAAAGCAATGCCTAACAAAAACTTAAAAATTCGACTGTCTTTCAAGCAAGTGGCAAAGAATAAAATAACACCACCATTATCAGTATCATTTTCTCCAAGATTAACGAAATAAGACAGGTGGTTCCCAATGATCACCGACGATTTTCCCTTATTCGGCTGGGAAAGGGAAACGAAAAACAATTCGAGCCCACGTAGGAGACGTAAGTTCCTGAAAAATCGGCCGATATCGCGAGATCGGCTTCCCTTTTTACGGCAATTACGTCAGGGGCAGGACGCGGCCCAGGTGGAAGTAACTCAGTTAAGCGAAAGGCACGCGCACCGTGCTGAAAACCAGCGGCAAAAACCGGCCTAAGTATTTCGGTTTTTACCAAAAGTGTACGAGGAAATCGGCGGCGCGTGTTTTTGCCCGGCGCGTACATTTCGGCACGGGGTAAAAGAACAAGCGCAGGAATTCGATAATCTCTTTACCAGGGTGTCACGTAGGTGCTGCAGTTGCTGCGGCAAGTTTTTTCGTTTATCACGTACGAATCGGGGAGGGCCGTCCACCGGGCGGACCGTGGG
Source organism: Frieseomelitta varia (assembly GCF_011392965.1). NCBI lineage: Eukaryota > Metazoa > Arthropoda > Insecta > Hymenoptera > Apidae > Frieseomelitta > Frieseomelitta varia. The sequence continues at coordinate 100,960 of NW_025108650.1, forward strand.
ATCAAACAGGATTTCCGACAAGCTACGGTAACCGAATACACGGCCGATCCTGTTCGAGGAGAGAGCTTCGCCCCATTCCAGCCCATGGACAGTATGTATCCCTTTTCCAATTCATTTAACAAACGTTAGCTAAGTTCTAAACTGGCAGGGCCTATTGTAATACATTGGCTCCGACGGATTCTGCCAACCTGAATCTGTTAGTTTACGGAAACACTTGGAAACAGTTTGGATTTGGTATCTTTGTATATTCTATTTCCTTAATTCCTATGGATTTAAGATATTTTAGAACCAATTTGGAAAACATTTTGGATCGTTTTTCACGAGAAGTCAGACAGATTTCAGGGAAATGTCATTTTGGTATCTTGAAGACTGGGGATTTGGTATCTCTGGTTTGTTGTATTCTAGATACATGTACATCTCTGTTTCTTCGATTCTTATGGATTTAAGATATTTTAGATTGCAATAGTTATTTTCTACGAACTCCAAAACTGAACTGGTTGTGTATTCTAAAGAAAGACTGAGAACGTTTTGGATTGTTGCCTCCACAGGGAAATAGGTTTCAATTAGAGAATAGGTAGATTTTAAAGAAACATCATTTTGATACCTAAAGACAAGAAATGGAATTTTGAAGAATTAGTTTAGACTAATACGTTCTGTTTCTGTTTCGCCTTCGTAGATTTTGAATATTTCAAACTTTCAGTGATTATCTTGAATTATTTAAAACTGGATATTTTAAACCAAGAATTAATATAAAAGAATCGATATACAGAAGAATGAAGCTCTATAGAGTTACCATTAATTATTTATATATGTATGCTTTCGAAAATTAAGACTAATTTTCTACAAGGACTCTTCACGGTAAGAATTTCGATTAGTTACAGAAAAAGAAGATTATCACTTACTCCAATTTTAAATTCTAATTTATTTTTCTGATAAAACATGATGATGGCGCAATAAATATACAAAGTAAAATTTTCACAATGTAAGATATACGAATATGTAATTACGTAATGTAATCCATATATCACAGATATAGATATATGAATCTGTCAAATAACTTGCAAATAACTTGCAACAATTAAATAATAAAATTCCTCTACGAGGAAAGAATACACAAGAGCGAAAAGTTATGCTGAATATCGGTCAGTATAATTTAGTAAATTCTTGGCTGTCTCACGTTCTATTTTCACCATGTCTTCCACCGTTGAAACATTAATGTTATCAGTATGCGTGCTAGCGTGAAACCGTAATACGCATAGAATAGCACGGCAATAAACAGCATGAAAAGCAATATCATTGGCCAACTGTGACAAGGGTATCGTAGAGTGGAAAAACCTGACGTATATCTTGTTATGACTATGGAAACTGATGTTTTCGACCGCGGTCAATGACTAGTAATAGAACCATAATGAACGCGTCGAGCCAATGAAAGAGAAGCAGAAATAAATAGGACAACTGTGTAGATAATAGCATTACTGTAAGCATGACTGTTTGTAAAAATATTTCAATATATGAGAATAAAAAATATTGCAAAATTCCAAAAATTCGTCTTGCAATTTGATGGAGTTTCAAGAAATTGAACGTATTTGTGATATTACGATAGGCTAATACTTGGGATGAGAAAACATTTACAGACAAAATTCTAAGGATTGACTTAATATTTTTATTGTAATTGCGTGCTGTCAATTGTACAAAATTTCAAGAAATCATCGAACTTTTAACCTTCGAATATCAACACATGATGTCTACTAGTAACTAGAAGATCACTTGCTACTAAGCAGACATTCTATTCTATTCCACAATTAATACCATCAAAAAGCCATAATTAACGAATTGTTAATCATTATCTTCACGACGAGTAAAAAGGGCAAAATTAACCCTTGTCAATGAGGGCCTAACTAACGAAACGGTGAAAGCCACGATGACATCGCGTCGCGAAGGATCGTCGAAGAGTCAAAAAAAGAGCAAGCAAAGACCAGGACTAACCAAAGACCAAAAGAGAGAAAAGAGGTGCATAGATATATGTACCGCGTATCAGGTCACTTTGAAACTGGTCCACCGCGCCAGTTGCGTGCTACTTTGTTTCGGCTTTGATCAAGCTCCGAATACCTACAGTCGGATGGCTCGCCGCACCGGGGCATAGCAGCGAGATTAAAATTTCACGACACTGTACGCCGAGCGACAATGTATCCACGAGAGCTGAACACCAATTAAGACGTTACCTGCGCGGCTGAAACTCGATAAGGGCCAAGGAATGGCCATTTAGACGAGGAGCCGTGGCTGCGTTGCGGAACAGAGGCCCACGGAACTCCTTCACCATAGGGATGGGATCAAGTCTTCCGAATCCGAGCCAAGTTTCGTTTCCTGAGTTTTTCTCAACACTATACTCGATAGCGATTTATGCATTATATACACACAAGTTTCTTTTTATCTTAGTTTTCTTTGCGAATGTGCAAGAATATTTACATTTTTCTCAGTAGGTGTAAAAATTAGAGCATGGAATAATAGTAGTCGACAATCTTGATACGTTGCTTTCAAGCACCCAGAGTACGAAACTTTAGCGAGTAGCAATCTTAGAAATCGAAATTCTACAGAGTTCTAACAGAAGATTCGACAAGTGAAAGTGACAATGCTTATATTATATACGTGTGATTCGTTTGAAATGAATTTGTCCCTTTTCAATTGTCATGTTTCTACCGATACAATGGACAAGTATGTTTCTGTTTTTTGTATTTGTATGCGAGACTTAACAAAATCTCTGATTCTAAAAATTATCGGGGATTCCCGGAATTGAAAGATGTATTGTCAGTATTCTTTTTCATTAATTTTCAGATTGCAAAGCTACAACAATAGAAGAAAGAAGACTTGTAATATTTCGTTACAATCAGGGGAAGTCCTTGCAAGTATAAGACGCATGCGCGTTAGATACACACGTGCGAGACGCATGCGCGTTAGATCAGCGCGTCGGACGCATGCGTGAACGGTAACATTTGAAAATCGCGTATAGAAAAAACAGATATCTTCATCCAAAATCTTTGACACTCACTGAAAACGCTTATAAAAAAAATTCCAAACTCGAAATGTTCAAACCTACTTGCGAGGTATTCAATCCTATGTCTGTTCGACGTTCAAAATTATTTCGCTAGAGTTCCAACGACTAAAGACACGAGTCCACTTGTGAGATGCTCGATCCCATCTCTACTTCGTCAGGCTAGGAGAGGAGCTACCTCTCTCATCAACGTGTATACCAACGAACGAACGCAACGAAACGAACCAGCCACGACGACGACGACGACGAAGAAGAAGAAGAAGAAGAAGAAGAAGAAGAAGAAGAAGAAGAAGAAGAAGAAGAAGAAGAAGGGGGAAGAACCACGAGGAAAGAGAGAATTGGCCACTGAGGAATGGCGGTGATTCTCCGGTGTCACACATGCCGCCGCTCTCTTGGAGGCCAGACCAGCTCGTGTTTCGGTTTTCGGCTTTCCGAGAAACGCTCGCAAGACCCGTCATCCTCTCTTTCTCCCACCTGACACTCTTCCTTGCTCCTCTTCCGTAGCTCGTACACCGTACGGACATTGTCTTCGTACGCTGCACAATGAACCACCGTGCTTTACGGGACCACGGGTTAAACTGATCGAGGATCTACACACCGACGCGGTGGCCACCGGCTGCGAATCCTGAGAATAGATCCACGCGCGCCCACCTTAATGAGAATAACGTGTGAAAGTCTGGAGAACCTTGGAAATGCGGAAAGGGATCTTTCTTCCGGTTGGAGGAGCTTGTAAGGAGTGAAAGAAACGATTAAAAAATTCACTTCCACTTCACGGAACTTATTGATGTAGAAAATGTTGCAATATTGGTCTACCGACCGTATATATCCTTGTCCTTGGCCAAAGTACCTCCTTTAGGACAATTCATACCTGACTAATTCCTAACAACGTTCTTGTGGAAAGTTGAAGAGTATCGACTGATACTTTTGAATTATCTCCACATCAGCATTTACGATTACATCTGGATCTCTCCAATCTCATTAAAAAGTCCAAACGTCTGCTTATTGGTGACAATTGTGTTTCACGAAATTTTCGTTTCGTTTTCTAGTTGTATTCAAAAGATCAATTATTCGCATGATCTGACTTGGATTATGTCCAAAATTTGATCGTTTCATTATTTTTAGCTTACAGTAAGGAGCTAGAAAGATTCTGAAATATTTTTCCATTATCGTACGTAACCTTTATATTATAAAAGTAAAACCAAAAGTAATAAATGACAGTGAGTCTACATCCAAATGCAGGATTTTATATTCTTTTTAAATAAATGTATCGACTCGCATAATGAGAGAACATTTTCTTCCAAATAAGTATCAAAATTCGTGCCTTACACAGGAAACTATAGAAATATTTTCAACACTTTAGGTTTAACATCGCTGGTCCTTTGAAATTACTTAATTGTAGAACTTTCAATTTTATGTTACTCCGCTAGAAGTATCTAAAATTTATTTATTTAGAAAAATCACTTACCACCTACACATTTTACACATCTAACTAACTGCCAACCTATTTAAAGTCTGTTAACTCCGACAAAAACAAATCGATAACGAAACGAGGTTAAAAGCGTATCGACAGTGACGAAAACGAATAGATAAACGGATGAAACGAGTTCCAACTGCGGATCAAGGAAATATGAATAAACACGACGCGCGTGCGTAAAGAAAAAGAAGAAAAAAGAGAAAAGAAAGTTGAAACAGAAGGGCGGCGAACATTTCTTTCAGCTGAACGATAGCGTTGTATCACGTCTCGAACGGAAAAGAGAGAAAGAGAAGAAGGGGAGGAAAGGGAGCTCGTCTGGTGGCGCCCGCAGACGACTGTTTTTGTTCCCTTATAATTTGGCAGTAGTCGACGGTTCCTTCGCAGAAGGACAGGATGCGCGCATGCCTTGCAAGGATCGTGAAGAATTCGTTGCCGGCGTTCTCTAAGAAATTCGTATCGTCGGCCTTTTAAAGCACCTTCATCGACATAGGATTCCTATTCGAGCGTTTGTACACCATCTTAGCCCCGGGGAAATGTTCACTTGAGCCAAGGAATTGGCTCACAATCAACGACGGACGAACGATTCCCGAAGGATCCAGGAAATTTCTCGGCTAACTGACTCCTCGAGAGAAACCTGTCGCCAGAATGCGTCAATAACTCCTACATACGCCAGTGTGTTTGCCTTTCGTCTACAGGGTGTCTTGTCTTGCTTGATTCCCGAAGGCATTTCGTTAATAATAAAATGGGAAATTCTCGAAAGAACATGATTTTCACATACAAGGGAGTTGTTCGAATTTTTTGGACGATGACTGATATGGATTTGAAGATATGAAAAATATGAATTTTGTTGATATAAATATATTTTCTATATTTATATAAATATATTTATAATATATTATAAATACAATATATTATATTATATATTATATATTATAAATACAAAATTATATACAACAGGTGTATATTATAATATAATGAGTATATTATATTTATATACCAAAAATATACTATATTTATAGTATATAAACATATTTTCTGAGAGTAGAACTGACATAATCGAAATAAAGCGTTTAAAATTACATCACTGCTTAAATTTATTAATTTAAAATTACTAATAAGCGTCTGTGAGACTAATGTAAAACAGAACGACGAAAACACAGACTTAAATCCCAAAATTAAATGCAAAGACGGTTTAAATTTTAAAGTTGTATCAAACGGTACTGACGAAAATCGTATCGATTCGATTCTGTCGGCGCTTGATTGAAAATCGGCGTCGAAGCAAGCCAATGAGCATTCCAAGGATCGTTTATCGACCCTTCCCGATCGGCTCTGAATTAAAGAAGGAGAAGAGACCGGAGAAAAACGAGGAGAAATTCGACGATGAAAAGTTTCCAGTGACCATTGAAAGAAAGCTGCGTTCGGTGTGTGCCGCGGCGCGCATAACAATGCCGCGGCATACCACGATTTGCGGTTGCGAGGGGATAAAAGTGCGGTGTAAAACACTTCTGAGAAAAATTCTGGCAAAGCTTCTTCTTCGGGAGCGCGACGCCACTCCTTTTCTTATCGAGGACGTTTTTGTGAAACGCAGAACGTGAGACGCTTGAACTTGAGAGGGGAAAGAGGAAAAAGGAAGAGGAACAAGAGAAAGGGAAAAGAATTGGCGATTACCCCTGGCGATTCAATTCGATTCGAGGAAACTCAAATTCAGATTAGGTGTTGATATTCCGCGTACATCGTCCTCTTTTAGAGGAAACTAAGAAATACCTGATTCACTGTTTGACATCTTTTAACATTGCGAGGTGTAAAACTTGCGATGAAATGAAAGTGCAAGGAAAATTTATTTAATGACAGCTTTAAAATTTCATTTCAGCATACCAATATCACTCGTTCGTGGCAATTAAAGAAGGAGAAATTTATCATACTCGACATATTGACAAAATTCATAATGAAAATACAGAACTTCATTATTGAGACGCGAATACCGATCTGTTCTGTACATTTATGAACGTAACAACGTTTCGATTTTGAAGAAAGTTCCGCCTTTTTCCAGACCTAACCACTTCGTGTTAATTGGTAGTTCTAGTGTTAATGAGAATTCTAAACCTATATAATCAAATTTGAACATCAAATTTTTATTTTGATTAATCAAATTGGAAATTTTCAATAACTCGTGACTTAAGTCATGTGACATCGTAATAAACGTAACATTAAATGCCAACATTCTAGGAATAATATACAAGATAGAGAAACTAGAATATTTTAATATAAATTAATCATATCATACAAATATTATAATTCGTAATGAAAATAATATTTAACAGCAATTACTACGAGTAAAAGCATTTCACCAAATGGTCAGATACTTGTGGACGGTGTAAAAACGATGTAAATATTCCATTGTGTGAAAATTGTATATTCAAAGAGTCACACACTGCTAGTTTCTGTCTCGTGGCAGTCTTATGGCGACTTATTCTCACTTTTAATTTCATCAGGCGTGACATCATTGCGATAAAATCAGACATTAAAAATACGTTGGCTTCTTGCACTGACAATGAGCAAGCAACGTAGAATTACGTCATTCGGAGTTGTAGTAAACGTACATAACGGTAATTCGTAACAATAGTAGTACTACACGATGGCCTTGATGATGGTCTTGAAGTAGTTTATGCGTACGCTTTCACGTTCGAAAGAAAAAAAGAAAACTATCATTTGCTCGTCACAAAAAAGTAGACTCAAAAAAAAATGGAAATATGGAAAACTACTTCTATGGAAAAATGAAAATAAGAAAACTTGACATAACTGGAAATACGAAAGCTTATGTCACTCAATTTGTTTAGCAAAGGACTTCTTCCCCGATAGATATTAATCTATTTTTCAATTTTGGTCATTTTTAATGTCCAACAATTGTGATAATCCTATTTTATTATATACTCCATAAATAATCCTATATACTTTATTCAAATAAATTTCTATGCAGCTCTTGAACTCCCAAAAATGGCATTTCCATTCTTATATTTCGGAATAATCAAAATAACATAAATTTCATCGACAAAAGAATTTCAAGCAGCGTGGATAACTAAACTGTAAGTATTAACCTACTTACAAATTTTTTAAATCTCAACGATCTATGTATATTTCCTTTAAAAAATCAAAAGGTAGACAATATTTCTACTAAACAAATTACGAACACGATTTACTTAAAACCATGGTCCCATGGCCATACCTCGTCATTCTTCTCGACACATCTTTCTTCTGTTTTTCACTTTTCTTTATTAAGCCTTTCCAAGAGAAAATACAAAACCGTGCATAAAATGAGCACCGCTGACTGCTAACAGCATCTACGCTCCATGAATGGAACGGCTTCCACGAATAGTACAGCCCACTCAAAAATGTCAAGATACCGGGAGGAACAATGACCAGCGAACACGTTTCACGAAAAAAAACGACTAATTAAGATTTCTCCCTCGTTAAGCTGGAAATTACCCCGCGCGCCCCTAAATGTTTGCGTTTACATTTCGTCTATCGTATTCATCATCGCGACGCGTGTAATCTAGGATTCGAAACTGCTTTAAACCCTTGCCCCGTGTAAACGTTTCTCGTGCAATTTACGGTAATTGTGTTGCATCGTGACCAATGTTGAAAGAATAAAAGTTGCTTGACCCCGTGTTGCCTCCCGCCGCTAATTTGTAAGCGTTCGCTCCAAGCGGATTAGAGCCTTACGTGCTATGAATCGCGAGGATTGAGAATATTACTACGAACCGAGGTGATTTACGAATTAAGAATATCCGAATTGTCTTACTTAGCGCATGAAAATATTCGAGGAATTACTCAATTTTTAAAAAAATTTGAAGTATAGTAAAAACACTTGTTGTTAGATGAAGTATGTACTTGTCAATGTGCTTATTATTAGATTAGAGCTTCATGTACTATGAACTGAACATATATCATTTTTGATCAGATTCGTCATTCGCGAATATATATGAGATTTGTCGTAATTAATTTGCAATAATTTCGTCGAAGATATTCAAAAAAATCAGTCAGTTTTTGAAGAATTTATTATTACTAATATTACTACAGTAAAACGTTTGTTTTTTGTTACAACAATTATTACTGCCATTATTATAGTGAAGCATTTATCAAATAAATTGCATTAAAAGTAGTTGCTTCACGTGTAAGACCTAAAGGTTTCCTCGTTGCTGCTTTTTTTCTTACTTCAAAGCCTTTATTTTGAAAAATTTCATTATATAGATAGGCTTCGTAAATTCTTAAAATCGTCTTTTTGAATTTATATATAAAAAAGGATTTGTCAATTTGTCTTCGAAACAGGAAAAATTATTTTTATGCTTCAAAAAGTTCTAGTACAGTACATTAAAAGTATACTGATTGTAATGCTGACTGTAATAATTAATTCAGACTGACATTAATGATAAACCGATAATGATACGATAAAATGAAGGACAATGACGCCTACAATGAAACTTCCTGATTCTAATTTGGTTTGTTTCCATTCACTGCGTTATACAGATATAGCACCGAGGCTAATGTACGTATATAATTATCATACGCATTTAATAAATTTTTAAAGTAATAAATGGATTTTCTTGTTTGTGTCCGGTCCACTTATATTTTAATTTTCTGTAGTAAATTAACTACGACAACAATTCAAAATGGAATATTGTTCAATTGTTATTTTTATGAATATTTTATACAAAAATTAATAACGATGATTAATAGAAAACTAATGTAATTATTATTATTATTCAATGCAACATTATTATTTCTAGCTAATATTTTAACAAATTAATTATAATTATACGACAGTACGATTTACGTGAATTAACAATAATATTAAAATTATTACTTTGTATATTTGTAAATAATATAAAATAATTAATAACAGATTATAACAAACACATATTGAGTAAAATATTCCTCGACTTTGTATGTACGTCTGTCTATACTGATCTTTAAAAAAAATTTTTGATACAGAATGTGAGAACTTAGGGACCACCCAAAGAAATTCTTCGTCTCACTCAGTTATCGTCTCTCGCTCGCATACAAAATTACGAGCGTAAATCGCTGCGATTATCGAGCATAGATTTCTTTATAAGATAGATTGAGATTTCTCCTTAAAACAGTTTTGTATGAAAATGAAAAAACAAAATTGTGTCGCTTATTGTGTTTCAGTTTTGACAGAAAGATTCTGAATGATTCATAGAAACGTAAAAATGTCATAATATTATGTCACAGAATATTTTTTAAACGAAAAAGGGAATATTTAATTGCTACTTTAGAAGATAGAAAACATGGTGGCATCAAATAGAAATAGATTAAAACACTAAAGCTGATTCAAACCGTGCAAGTTGGGAACACCATAGAAATTTATAGCTTAGAAATACTTAGAAAGAGTTATAATTTCTTCTAATTGGAAGAATTGACTTTCGAGATTGCGAAATTCAACAAGTCTTTGACTTCTGGATGAGAAGTAGCAATTAACCTCTGTTTTATGTTTTAAAATACATTTTGAACATTTAAATTTTTAATTATATACTGATAATAAATTTAATATCTACCTCGTCAGTATATTCAAATTTTATATTAAAACGTTTGAAATATACATGTGTGTATGTATAAAATTATAGTGTCCCTGGTCAACTTACTTTACTGCAGTAAAAAATGAATCTGTCAACGTAAAAAACAATCTATCATCTGTCTCTGATTTCCATAACTCTTTAACATGTTCTTGTTGTAAAAATTTTAATCGAGAACTTATTGCATGGAAGAAAGAATGGAAATTTTTTAAATTATATTCACGAAAATACGAATATGCATAAAAACCTAACATTCATCTTAAGAGTTCATAATAAAACTACGAATTAAAAAACCAACGAAATACAAATTCCCAAGGCATTGTCTAAAGGTTTTTATCTACGATAAAAAAATGATCGCTATCAAAGTAAAATCCAAGAATACGTACAGGCCGTGAAACATTGGTATTTAAAATCTTGGCAGATGAAGAAGAATCAAGTTCAAAAGGAACAAACTGAATTGGAACACGTACATATGCACACGTGTGACAGATTTTAAAACGTCGCGGTCCCGATAATGTATTCATAAACGCATCTCCGCCGCCCGACAAAAGGCAGATACTGATGTGTTAAAACTGTTCCTCCTTTTCACTCCCTTTTTTTTTCTTTTTTTTTTTATTCCTTTCCGTTTCCTTTGCGCAAAGATTCTTGTTTGCCTGTTTTACGCGCTCGACTGACCCAAGTCATGTACCCATGACCTTGCGTTTAGCTGAATAACCTTTATACACACGTACGACGCCGAATTGAATCCAGTTCCACGAAGCAAGACGGGTCTCGTCTCTCCACGTCTCTTCTGTACGCTCGCTTTCATCGTTCGGTCAAATGCCCGCATTATATTCACGGATATTAAATTCACGTTAGAGAGGAGAAACCCGGGGAAACATCCGGGGAGGTCTTCCTCCCGTTAGTTTTAATTCGTCCCACATGAAACGAATTTCACTGCAGGATTTCTACGTACAATGGTCGGCTAATCGGCTGTGACACCGTTCGTAGCGAATGTGGAATTTAAGTTTTGTATTGGGTAGTCACTCAATCCTCCGGCCGCCGTCGATTTTTGTATTTCCGTTTGTTAATAATTACACGGTGTAGTTGTAGGGATTGTATACAAGCTTATCATAAGGAGGTTTATAACCGAAAGTGGAATATTTTTCAGTCTGATGATGTGAAATAGAAACTTCTCCAAATAAATCGCGAAGGGTGCTTTATAATGTTATTATATTTTAATTATGTTTTAAAATAAATTATGTTTTTTTAAAAACTAAAAACTTTTTATAGATTTTACCTAGCAAAAATCTAAGGATTCTCTGTGTTAAGCTTCTCTATCAAAAATCTAAAGACTTTTCACGAATTCTATCGATCACAAATTGGACAATTTTTTTTTAAAATCCTATACAAATTTAAATTAAAGGAATGAGATATTACATTGAATGTGACGTGGGATATGAATCTTCTTCTATTGATATCATAGTTTTCGGAACAAATTTGAACTACGAAAAATTTAGAAAAATTGTATAAAGTAAATATAATTAATTACCAGCAATATTTCTTCTCTAATCACTCTCTTTGATCCGTATTGTTGAGCTATATCGACGAGAAATTTAAAACTGTAATAATGAACCTTTTTTAACATTAGTGTCAGTAGCAAACAAATCTAGTAAGCACCAAAATATAATTATCCACTCAATGTAAATCCGAATAATATAAATCAAAAGTGCAAAATCGTTTACATTTTTTGATTTTCTGAAATCAGATGAGAGAAATAAAAAATTTTCAAAACAAATCGCAAAGAGTGCTTTCTACCTTTGCAAAAATATTTTTTAAATAGAAAATTCCCGAAATTGTAGCAGAACATTTTATTTACTCGATATTTACTCAATAAATACTAATCTATGCACTCATGCTCAAATATTCGCAACACTAATTATGAAAAGCCAGTACAAAAGCTATTTTGTAAACTGCTGACACCTCTATACAGTTTCTTAAATACATATAATTCTAGAACACATGTAATTATGGATACTTCCACAATCTCAGTGGAAAGAATTTGGGCAGTCGATAAACGCTGTTTAGAAACGCGATCACTTATCAACGCAACACTATCTGAAAGATTAATTGAAACAATCGCGATGTGACAGTATCGCAACACTAATTTTTAAAATAGAATTCAATAAAGACTATTATGTTTGTCCATAAAAGAAGAACTACTTGAATTTCTCATGACAGTCACAAATAGCAATACTAGAAATTTAGTTAAAAATTAATATCTTTCTAAAATTCAATTTTAAATAAAATGAAAAATACGACAAATTTTAATATTATTCTTTCAAAACTTACAACAATTTATGACAAAATTTGCCAAAAACAAACGCGATCTCCTGTAATTCGCAACACTAAATTACGGATCATCATTATACCGTGACTCTAACGCAAACCAACATAAATATTCTTTCGTAACACTAATCCACAACGCGGAATCTTGATTACTCCGCAACTCTAATGCAAATCGTAATTAATTTCTCGAAACACTAATAAAATACAGCGATTTGCCCAACGTAACAATGGGTCGACATATACATCGGCCAAAAAAAAAAAAAAAAAGAAAGACCACTAATACATAGTACAAATACTAAAAACGAGCAAAGTGACAAAGTAGTAACGAGAATGACTTTCCATACTCTGGATGGATTTCCCATCCAGAAGATGAAAAACCATTAGTAGTTGCCCTCTTCTATGGCAATTTGCCGGGCCTCTTCGGCTTATAGCCTCTTCTCTCTTCGGGCACGATGCCCGCTGAAACTTACATCTACGCTCGAGTTTTTCTAATCGCGTAAACAAAGTGAAATGAAAAGATAAATCGCGGAAGCTGATTCAATTACACACGGACGACCATCAATCACAGTGATTGTTGTCCGCCCGCATGTGCGTGCTCGAGCAGTACCTGCATACATAAACGTTCGTTTCGGGACCTACTCGCGACCTATCCGCGACCGCGACCGCGATACTAAATTCGAAAAATCGAAGAGTAAAACCAGAAACAAGTGGCATGCTTCATTTGTACCAATTTCACCGTCGATTTTTCAAATTGTATTTCCAGAAACAGGTTGGACACGCGAAAAGGGGACACGCGACCAGAGACTGTGCCAACTTGCCCGGCCCTACCTACTTATAATTAAACACAGGCATACCAGAAAGTAAACTACCTATCCTAACCAATCGCCCTATATTTAAAAAATGGCAAAACAGGCACACCAACACACTCATTCTACGGTTCTCACACATACTACTCGGGCGCAGCCTAAACTAGAGAGGACGTCCCGGGACGCCTCCGACACCCGAGCTTAACACACAACTTTCACACTTTAATTTACGTACCATTTTCCTGAAATCGACTGATGAAGGCTAATGACCATTGCGTAAAATGTAATAAAAATGCGTATATATTTGGATCTTTATATTTCAATTTCAATTTTAATTTCAATTTCATAATGTGTCTAAATATGTATATAAATATTCATAATAATTTGTATATTATCTGAAGAAATGATATTAATAGCGATATGGAATTTGGTACCATTACTGCATGCTTTTTATTATCATATCATTTCATCAAGATAAATAATGCTACTATTCATAATTTGCTCTAGTTAACAGCGTAGTGAAATTTATTAGTACTTGAAAATTATATTGCTCATAAATACCAAAAACGACGCAATCCCACAATCTAACTACACACACACACACACAATGTGGAAAATACATCGTGCACGATACACTAACGCATCATCAGTCGCTGAGAAATAATTAAGCTTATGAACTACGATCATCATGCCCATTGCCTATCTCCCACCCAAGTAGCACCTGGGCACGTGAATGAGGTCCTGGCAATGAACACGGAAAAGATTAAACCTGAAAATCCTGAGCTAAAAAGATGATTAATATATTTATTTTACTAATTTATAACGGGCTAATACTTAATAGTACACTTGAGTAAAAGAAATCAATAATGAATATATTTATTGAAAAAGAAATTAAGATTCAATATTATAATATAATATAACAATAGTACAATAGAATATTCAGTAATAATGGACTCTAAATAAAATATTGATAAAAACATCCTCAGGTGTTTCCTTCATCAAAGCACATCTTTGAAAATACAAAAAAAAAAAAACATTTAAAACCATTGCTTTGATTCTGAAATCTGCCTGTCGCGAAGTGTCTTCTTGCACATAAAATTTAATGCATTCTTGGACCGATTGAAATTGAATTTTAATATCAATCAATAAAATAAATTCATATTACCATAAAACTCGAGTTAAAATTAAATACCATTTATAATTACAAATCATCATTATAATAATTTCAATCAAAATTGCAATGTTAATTTCAACGTCAGACTTCTCCATTACAAAATAATCAAATAAAATTATTCGTCATTTATTCGAATATTTATATTTTATTTATTCACACAGATATTATATAGATACTTTACGAATATTTTATCTTTGCTAATAATCATAGTAAATAATACTTTTAGAAATAATTATAATGAATTACATTCTGTGATTTCTTAAGTATCAGCGTTATGTATTTTATTCCAATCTTTTATATTGTAATATCGTCTTAACTATTAATGCTTTATTATTAACATTAAACAACGCGATGTGCAAGAAAACCTATCCTGAACTAATAAATAACACAGACAAGAAAATATTACTACTCACGGGTATAATAAATACCCATGGTCACTTTGCTCGTAGAAAATTCTATGTAATACAACTGATCACCCGTATCGATTTGGACCTTTCATCCTACGATATGATTGAGTGATCAGAGGAACAAAATGCATGCGACTCACAATTAGATGCGAAGAAAATTGTTACTGATGTACAATACAAGTTATGGCCCAGAAGAAATTATCATCAAGGGACATAACTGCTGAAATAAAATAAGATTCGACTTTTTAATAAATAAACAATAAACGAAATAAAATTAAATAAAATACAAAATACAAACTTACAATCTTGGTTTTCGAAGCATCACTACATTTCTTCCAGAAAATAGGTTAAAGTAGAAGAATCTTCAATTTTGTGAAGAATCTTTAACAAAATGTGAAATATTATAATTTATTTTTAAAATATATTGTTTGAAAAGTTTAATGCAATAAAATTTTGTTCAAAAATTCTAATAATAATATCTCCGAATATCAAATATTAAAGTTTCAAATATACTTCGTACTAATCAAATATGGCGTACTTTTTTATTAGTTCAACAAAACTGCGCAAAACACAATATACAGAATATATTCGAATGTATTCGTGATTGTTAAAAATATATGTATGTCGATAGAATATCAGAGAAATAATTACAAATGATCATAAATATCAAATAAATATTAAAATGGATGCTGCTTTTATTAGAATAAATCAAATGTTATCGTACATCCGTTAAAATCCGTTGAATTTATCGTAGATCAATAATGGCGTCCTTTTTAAATTTTGTGGCGTCCCTGCGATACTTCGACACTTTCACTTGCACTCAACCAATGATCTGCACAAAAGAAAAGCAGAATTTCCAAATAAATGTATAAAAGAAACAAATTATATAAAAATAAAATAATGATCAAGATTATGTGCAGTTCTGAAAATTCGTAATACGAACTACCGGCGAATGTAACCACCAAAAAAAAAATACGATCAAAGAAAGAAAAATAATTTAGTCATAATAATATTCCATAAATTATTAAGTACTTACAAACGTATGAAAAAATGTTAACAGTAGCGAACAGTCTGCGAATGGTGAAAAGATAATGAAATTATTATACAGTTAATAAATGTCACACAGAATAATACGTCTTAACACTCCGATTTATAACAATAGACTATCCTCCCCCCTGCGCAATAGGTTTGCGTCGCGAACTAATTTCTGGGGGAGGAGGGGGGGGGGGCTTCGAGTGTGCACAAATAAGATTACAAAAAAAACAAAACATTCTATGAAAATTTTTCAATCGTACGTATGAATTCACAAATATTCACGTATATTTACGAGCGACAATTTAATATGGTCGAATATTTCTGGAAATATTTGATAGGAAATATTATATATAATCTGGAAATATTACTTGTGTTCATTTCTAACCAACAATAATTAATAAACTGAACATATAGATATATAATAACTAATAATGCTTTATAATGTTCGTACTATTCTAAAACATAAAAGGACTCGATAATACGAAAACAAGTCTAAAAACTATTAATTATCTCTTTACCTGACAACTTTTCGGACGATCCTACTTCTTACCGTGCTTCCCGCCAATCCTGCTTCTCACCCTGCTTCCCGCCAAAAACAATGCATCACGTGATCAGGATTATAGATTGGTCGCGAGAACTATCGATTATGATTGACATCGTAATTACATATTTCACCGTTTCACCGATGGCGCTGTAATCTTTATAATAATTCAAATTAAAACTTTGAAATATAAAAAATACTACACAGAACTCCTTTCTTTAATTCTTTTCATCTATTAAATGAGGCAATAGACTTAATGAAAAGTTTCAAATTTTATTTTTTAAATTTTGATATATAAAATATACATACCTAATTTAGTTATTTCATTAAATAAACTATAGTTATTTCATTAAACTTTATATCTTGAAATAATTTGCATTATATTCAACAAACTTTTTTTATTAACAAATAACAACATCAATTTACTTCACAATGATACCATTTTGATGGCACATACAGTCGATTCTGTGCGAATAAAGATTTTTTTATAGTTACTCATTTTATTACTATTCAATGCGTTAATGGAATAAAGGAATAATATTAAGAATCAAATTAAAAGAATGCAACTATAAAAATTTACAAATTAAATTTTTTAATCAGTTTCTTTTAGAAATGAAAATTTAATCAATTTATGAACATTGGAAATACTATCGCCATCTAGTGATAGAAAGTTGAAACTAATGTTTTCATAATAAAACTTAAAAATCAGATTCTTTTAAGCAAAATTTTTTAATTCTTCAGGAACCAAATTAAAATTTTAAATTTCAGAAATTTTCTCTATGTAATATTATTTTAATTTCCTACATAATTAATTAATTAGATACAATTGGTACAAAATGTTTTATTTTGATGATGCCATTATGGATATTAATAGATGAAATCTTATCTATGGTATTAATTAATACGAAAAAATAATTAAATCAAAAAATTGTATTAATTTCTATTAATTATACTCTACATATTAAAATTTTGGTTCTTATATTACAATCTAAAGTTTCAATGGCATTTTGCAATTATTTCATAAACAATTCAATGAGTAAATTGCAATTATTTCATAAACAATTCAATGAGTAAATTTTAAAAGATATAATATTGTCCTTTTATATGATTTTTAAAATAAACATTTGTAATAAATAATACTTTACCATGTTTTGTTTATTGATACCAAAAGTTCACAAAGAAGTTGCAAAATTGTAAAATATGTGTGAAAAATAGAAATATTTGTGATTTTTATATTAGAAAATTAGTTCCACCATTCACCGTTAGATAGCTATACTGTTTCAGTGTCCGTAAAACAACTAAATTTTAATTTTAAAAAAATTTCTTACGAAATAATTTCTTACGAAAATTTAATAAATTGAAGAGTCAATTTCAAAATATAAAGGATACTTGATTATTGGCAAATTATATTCAAAACTTAGACAGAAAGGAAAAATTTTTTTTTCGACGTTGGTATTATAGAATGTAAGGTACAAAATTCCCTATAGTGTCACATCTATTTTGCCATTAGTCAATGACTTAGCCTTAGTACGAGCTATATTTTTAAATAAATAAAATATTTTATATTAATAATTTTATTGTATTGAACTAAAAACATGTCGGAGCGTAAAGTCTTGAACGTAAGTAAAATCTTGCAGTTAATTAAATTGAATGAAAAAATGATGTTTTTGTACATTGTTTATGTATATCAATATCAATTATAATTTTTGTATTTCAGAAATATTATCCGCCGGATTTTGATCCGTCGAAAATCCCTCGTATGAAATTAGCCCGAAATAGGCAATATACAGTTCGTTTGATGGCCCCTTTCAATATGAGATGCAAAACTTGCGGGGAATACATTTACAAAGGAAAGAAATTTAATGCCCGTAAAGAAGATGTTGAGGGTGATGATTATTTAGGAATACGGATTTACAGGTTTTATATAAAATGTACTAGATGCCTCCAAGAAATAAGCTTTAAAACAGACCCTAAGAACACGGATTATGAGATCGAAGCAGGTGCCACCAGAAATTTCATGGCTTTGAAATTGGCAGAAGAACAAGCTCAAAGAGAGGAGGATGAGGAAAAAGAGGAAGAAGCTACCAATCCAATGAAACTCTTGGAAAAAAGAACATTGCAATCGAAACAGGAATTAGAATTGTTAGAATCATTAGAGGAATTAAAAGACCTGAATCGCAGGCAACAAACTATTGATTATGATCAAATGTTAGAACAATTTGATACAGAAGCAGTCAAACAAAGAACAGAAAAGGAACAAGAAGAATATGATGAGCAATATGTTAAAACAGTATTTCGTAAAAAAATTATTGTAGAAGAAGAAATTTTAGAATTAGATGAGAATAAAAATGATGAACCACCAAAAAAGATGATAAAGAAAAGTAAAAATAAAATTGAAAATAATAAGGTTCAATCTGTAGCAGAACAAGAAAAGGTAAATACTTTAATTCTTTGATTAATTATGATTATTAAATATTTATAAATATACTTAAATTGTCAAGTATTATAAAGTACTTTTAATTTTTTTATTGAAGCCTAAGGAAACTCAAAGAATAAAACCTTCTGAAACATCATTATGGTCTGAAAGTACACCATCATCATCAAATAGAAAAAACTTGTTGGGCATAGTTAAAAAAAAAATAAATTTAGTGAATACTAAAGTGAATTCAAATTCCACAATTACTAGTACTGATAAAGAAAAAACAGAAACTGTGACAAGAGAAGAAACAGATGCTTCTATGGAGAAAAGTACAAATTTAAATATAAGCACATTTGAGAGTATGTATAATTCAACAGGGAACAGTAATAATGGTCTGTCTTTATTGGGTGCATACTCTGACAGTAGTGATAATGATAGTAATTAACGTAGTATGTAATATATTGTACATATAATTTAATTTTATAAATTTTATTTTAAAATAAACTATACATACAAAATGTACAGAGAAAAAATATAAATAATCTCATCGAATACAATAGTGTAAATCAAAGTACATAAATGATTTTTTTAACTTTTTTTTAACATTCAAGGTATAAAATTGTTACTACTTAATTTGAACGTCTTTCTTTTAAAAAAACTTTATAAACGATATAGTTCCGCTTACCAAAGATGTAATGGCTAGTAACACAAAACAATCTCTTTGATTATGATCAAAGATGGGGATCATTTACGTTGACGTTGTTTAGAAAGTTTCCTTACAGGATGCCGAAGCCCTTACCCCTAAAACATAAAAAAATAAAATCAGAGAGATAAAGAGATTAAAAATCGGTCTGTTTCAAAGGCTAGGCACTCTGTAAGGAACTTTTGTATCAACGATATAACTTTGAAAACTTGGTAGCAGGGAGTACCTAGCCTATTAAATCAGACCTTATTAATACAACGTACAAATTTATTTATAATATACTTTACTAATTGTTTTCACATCAAACTATGCTTAAAGGCTGTATATAGAAAGAAATTTTTACTTGATCATATCAATAACCACTATAAATGTTATTTATAATCATTGAATAATATACTTATTGTAATAGTTTCAGAAAATTTAATTGAATTAAATTCAATGCATTGTTTGCATCATCTATCTGTATCGGTTTTCTGCAAGAAATAATTCAAGAGAATTATGTGTGTGAGATTTAATAATACCACAAACCCAAACCATTTATCCCTACATTAATGAGTCAAGTCCTACATTGCAGAAAGATATTGAACATCAACAGTGAGAAGCTATATATAGTAGTTTACAAGTTGACACCATGAGGTACAGTCCTATTTACCAAGGGCGACCGAACTCGACGATGAAGATGATGATATTGATAATATTCTCTCTGATAAGGATTTTGCGACTCCCTGCTACTATCGTCTATGTTATCGAACTCTCCATGTAGATTATACATCCTGGAGATATATTTCCTATTTCTATCTATCGAAGGTGAATCATAAAAATATTTATTGTTTTGGAAGTCATGAATATTCATCGAATTTTGATCTATTTCCAGACTGGACGCGTTCGGTAACCAATTACGAGAAAATTCGTCTATATTTTCGGTGGAATCGTTTTTGCTCAACCAAGGTTCATTTTTCTCTGCGAATGTTTCTTGTCGACAACGTTCACAAATATAAGGTTGGTCCTCATCGGAGGATGTCTGTCGCTGTGTATAGTCTCCGTAATTGTGTAACTGTTGGTGATAAATTTGCGAAGGATCGGTTGCAGATAAAAATTCCGATCTCCTACTAATCGAATCATGCTGATTGAACGAAGGCAAGTTGAAGGAATCTTTCGAGAGAATTTGATCAGAATCGCTAATATAATCCTGCGATAATCTATCTTGTTCAGTTTCCATGTGAAACTTTATAGAAGATGACGATTGTTCCCTAACATACCGCTGTTCTTTGTTCCTTTGTAAAGCCAGTTCTAGTTGAGCAATGCGATTCTCCAAACGCGTGCGTTGAGCCTGCGCTCGATCTTGGTGATCCTCCATCAACTTCACCATCTTCTCCAAACGCATGATCTGCAGCTGTTTGTTCTCCAGCGTTGTGTACAACTCTTGAATCGCCTCCGTTTTGGTGGCTATCTGTTCGTGAATCTGATTAGTTAGAAAAACATTGTCCAACTTCTTTGAACAGGTCTATTCTTTTAATGATATAAAATGATTACCTGTTCAAGATATTCGTTGTTCTCATTACTATTGGATAACTCTCCATTCTCTTGTTGTGCCTTTCCCTTCAAGATATCAAGCAATTCGTCTCTGACTTTCAGAAACTTGCTCTGCTCACGCATCACACGATCGCGCTGTTCCAACTCCAAATGCTTCTGACTCAATGCAGTCTCCAGCTCCTCTTTTTGCTGAATCACTTCTACCAAATTATTGCGCAGATCGGAAACCTGCTGTTGAAGCTCAATCGCATGAGCGCTTAACCCAGCTCTTCCACCTTCCATGGACTGTGAATGCAGCCGTGTTTGAATGTCTATCAATTGCTTTTCTAAGATCCCATTTTTTTCTTGGCTAAATTGTCCGATGAAAATGTAGAGAAAATACATTATTCAAAGTGCTTCTGTATGAGACAATTTGAGGTAACTTTTGATATTTTCACAAGTAACAGTTAGACTGTGGATTTTTATATTAGACATTTTAATATTTCTGTGATCATAACTAAAGAAATGGAGCTTAAATAGAAATTTGTGTAATTGATTAATCTGTATGTTATAGAAATATTCTACATTGTAAGCATTCTTACACTCTTCAATTTTCTATAAATGCATTAAAAAATCTGTAGTCTGATAATAATTTTATGTTATTGTAATTTAATTTTATCGTAGTCTAATCTTTTTTTATATTTTTACATCATAGCGAATTTTTTAGTGAATTTTTCAGAAAATCACGTAATTTAGCATTATGATAATACAATGCACTAACGGTAGAATAACTTACGCGTTTTTTGCAATTTTTTTCAGTTCCGAGTACTGTATCATCAAGTTCTGGAGTTCGTTGGATTTGAATACCAATTGCGCAGCCAATTTCTCCCTCGAATCTTCGTTCTCCTCGCGACACTAGCTCACGAAAACAAACGAAAAAGAAATAATTAAAAATCTTCTAATTGATTAGAATAAAAAAAGATTTAACAAACGGAGAGATTAAAATTGAACAGCTCTTATGACTTATACGAGGACATGTCCCGAAAGTAGTGCAAACTAACGGCCGCTTGATGCATTACTGCGATGATTTCTTCTTTCTCCTCCTGCAGCTTCAAGTTCATCTGCCTCTCCGCCTCCAGTTCGTTCTTGGTTGCCTGCAAATCGTTGAACAGGCGTACTTCGTTCTCTGTATGACTACCCTCTGGTAAGTAAAACGAAACATGCACGTTAAACCTTCGTTTTAACGTAATAGATTGCACTTTTTCTTTCAATGCAACTAAGATTACCCGTAATAGTGAAGTCTTTATTCTTTTCCGCAAGCTCACACAACTGTTTGCTCTTGTCTTCAAGATTCTTGTACCGCTCCTCTAACTCCACAAACGCGTCTTCTGCATGTTGCCTATTTCAAACATCATTTTATATTCCTAGATTCAAAGAAAATTAATTTTCGTAATTAAAAAAATTCTCTTCATACCTCTTCTCGTGTTCAACTCTAAGATCGGTGGTAACTGCTTTCAGTCTTTCAGACAGCTCCTTGATAGTGTTCATCGCTTCATTTTCCTTGCTATTCATCTTCTCTTTAAGCTCCACCAACCTAAAGCGAACCAAGTCAAGAAACCAAGTAAAAGAGGAACTTTAAGAAAACGGAAAAGAAAAAGAAAACAACCGTGCTTCAAAGCTGTCCCTCTGCTTTTCCACCTTTGCCACGAGATCCTCGTTGTTTTTCATCGACTTTTGCATATCCTTCAATCTAGTGTCTATCGCCAGATCCTTTTGCTTCATTTGACTCTCCATGGTTTTCATGTTACCCTGCAGCTGCTGAATTTTCTCCTTGTCATTCATCACTTGCGTTTCCATCTCTCTGATTTTCGTACGCGCCTTTTGCAGCAACGATTCCGTTTGTCGAAGACGATCTTTGTTCTGATTGTGTTTCTCTTTTTCCGTCTGTAACTCCTCCATCGTGGCGTTCAATTGCGTTTGCAACTCTTTCTGAGCCTCCGCCGCGTTCAACTCTTTTATCTTCGCTCTGGAATGCTCGTACTCGTCAATCAGATGCTTCACGTTCCTCGTTAACTCGGCGATCGATTTCTCCTCGATCTCTTGCATCTCGTCTATACGCGATCGAAGCGCGTCGTTCTCTCTTTGGTGAACCTCGAGCTTCATGATTACCTCCGAGTTCGCGTGATCCGGCTCGTTCGCTTCCGAACTGCCTTCGATCAGGTGCGTGGTAACGAAAGCCACGAAATTCGTCTGTTTTTCCAATAGTTCTTGACAGAAGTCGCGCAACTTCTTCGGGATCTCCCGCAGCCTATCCTCCAGAGTTTCGAGCAGCTCTTTTCCAACGGACAGTTTCTCCACGTTCGCTGCCTCGTTATAGCTCGGTTCGGCCGGAGGAAAGTGTTTAGATCCAACTTCGAACTTCAGAGTTTCCACTTTGCCTGGATCTCTCGCACCTTTGGTAATTAACTTGTCGCGAAGCTGCGACATCTCGTTGTAGAGATCTTGCGCGACTTTCTAAGGGTATTTCGAATTTAAATTGACGTTAGTCTTTTGGAAGTCTTTAGTTGTTTGGATTGTAGAACAGAAAAGTGGAAAAATATTTGTTGATATTGACAAAGAGTACTTTAGAATATTATACCAACTTTTGAGAATAAGATATAGATTCTGGGAACACACGTACATTTTCTTTTTGAGAGTTTTCCATGAAAATATAATAAAAAATTTAGTTCTAGGTACGTGAAAAGAGAAATACACAATCTCCGTGCGTGAAGATGAAAAGCATTTGTTATTTACTAATTAAAAAGAAATAATATAAAGATATAATATAAAATATAATAATTGAAAAGAATAATGTACAAAATTATATCAAATTCCAATTTGATCGACAACATTTTGCTCACACATTTAAGTAATTTTTACGAAATCGAAGAATCGTGAAAAATAATTACATACCTGTTTGTCCGTCAGTTCCTTCTTCAGTAGTAAATAACGTTTTTTTTTCATTGCATATTGATTTTCGGGTCTCAGCGTTGATCCGGCAGGCAAAGTGGAGGAGAGCCTCTTCGAAATTGGGCTGACTGATGATTTTGCTGGCGTACGTCGAGCGGAATTGCTCTGCGATTTATTACTAATGGAAGTATCTTCTGTGGTATTACTTGCGGAATCTCCCTGAAATTACGATTATATTTTTCACCGAATTTTTCATATCTCGATTGTTTTAAATATGTCTCTACGTTATTAAATATTTGATCATTAAATAAAATTGCTTTAACTCACTAAGGGCCAGGCAAAAATATTCGTAGAATTGCGATAAATACAAACCTGAGTCGAACTACGTCCTGACTGACCATATAGAAATTTTCTTTGATATGCAGACTTGGTTCCTGAACTTGACATCGCACTTTTCTCCATAACGCTGACGGATTCTTTGTTCTCTAAATTTTTCAACAAACATTCCACATTCTTTAATTACAACTTACAATTACAATTATCAATAATAATATTAATTCGTCGATTTATTTATTTTTTTTTTTAAGAAAAAAGGAGAAGCTGGATTTTTTCATCATATAGTAAATTGTAGTAAATCTTATTAATTATGAATTTTACACGAGCCATTTAAATGAACTAAAATATCAAAAGTAATTAATCATTTATCTCCAGCTGCAATTTAACATTAATTTAATTGTAACTTCTCATTTTCTCTAACCCATCCGCAAATTTCTCAATCAATTTCTAAAAATCTTCTCTAAACCTTCTAGTTACGCTCCGCCGTTGAGCTCGCTGATGAAACGAAACGAAATTAAAAATTCCGAGATTGAGGTTAAACGAAATGAAATTAAACATTTCAGAAACAGGATTGGTGAAATTAAGCGAAACTAGAAATTCCAGAAGTAAAATCAGAAGAAATTAAAAATTCCAGAAGCAGCTGATTAAAATTGATCGAGCGGCTTCTCTGGCGATAAATGTATGAAGAGAAGTTCGAACAGCTCGTCCTTAGAAATTCACATTAACAACTCGAGTTTCTAGGGTTAAGAAAGGATGGGATCGCGTGGAGAGACCTGACGGTTGGCGAGGCGCGGTCAATTGACTCATTATCGTGATGGATGATTCGGCGTCGGGCGGACACGGTGCACGGGGTCCAGGTTTCGACGTCTGCGACACGTGGACGAATTTGCGTTCTCGGTGATGCGGTCGGGTTTCGATTTCATGTTCCTGCCGGTCGGAAGGCAGCGATGTCGCACGACCGTCCAACTCGTTCAAGACAGTCGACAACTTCGCTACATTGAACGCAGCCACCGTACGCTTCCCTCTGGCAAGCGGATCGCGCGATTCACCGATAATTCTCGCGATTTAGACCATCGTCGCGCGGCACGCCGGACGGTTTCGGTTGTCAGGTTACGTTTTCAACCCCGGAGCTCTTATCGGGATGTACCGCACGATGATTTCAACCCCCGAATTCCGCCCGAAACGTCAAAATGAAGGGAAAGAACAACGACGAGTTGCCTCGATGATGGGCAATTGTCAAGTGATATTTTGGTAGATTCAGAGGGAATCTTATTTTGAGATTGAATTTAGGGAGTTGTGCTGTAATTAGTTTTTGAGATGAAATTACATTCTAGGTTCTATAAGTTCAGTTAAATGATTCCGTGTCGTATATGTTTATATTTATTCTGATGTATTTCATGAGAACTATGTAGAACTATAAACACATGAAAAATATAGTAGATATTATTTGAAAATATGATAGACTTTGATTATTTAAATAAAAATATAATATATTTGTATCGTCGGTTTTGTATTATAATTTAGTCGAGTAAATTCTTCATTGAATTAAAAGTTCATACTGTTTATGATGTATTTTGTTGACGTTCTATTAATATATTTTATTGATGTCACTTTTAAAATAGAAATAATTCTTTGGTTGAAATGATTCATTTTCTACTTGTATTTTAAATAAGCAATTTAATCGTAGCACGCAGCATTTGAGAATAAAAGATTTGAGATAAGTGACGATATTTCTAGAAAGTCTCGAGCTAAAAAACAGTCCAATAAAGACCGACCTTGCACCCGGTTAAACTCTCTCGCCTGTTCTGCTGTGAGAATATTATTTGGTAATTATTATGGCCCATATTTTATTTTTGGGCTCGTGGCCAATTAACTACAGTCCGGCCTTCAATAATTTAAACTAGGAAATTCAATAGAAAATTGAAATCATTTTGTTGAACATTAAATTCAAAGCGACCAAAATAAACATAGTAGTTTGCAATAAATATATTCAATTAACATTTATAATCACTTACCGCGGTTGTTTATAATAATAATTTAATACACGAATAATTGTAATTTTCTTGCTATATACGAAGTAAAATAAACATTCATTTGTAATTTCGACTTTTCCGAAATTGCTTTGCATATATTCCTAGCAATATAATAATATAACTTTAGCCCGGAATAATTGTGCACACATATAAATTAATAAATTTCTGTAATTAAATTCCTATTAAATCTCTATAGTAAATTAATGAGTATTTACTAACGAATAATGTTTAACAAATTATATTGTTAACAAATAAATTTTACTTTCTTTAATATTCCAATTACGTATTGTATAAGAAAGTAAAAAACCATGATTTATCAATGTTTAATTTAAAAATTGTATCATTTCGCTCTTTTAATGTTTTTGAACATTTCATTTCAAACTTTATTTTGTAACGAAATTAACTTCAATTTAACGAAGAATTTTGAGCAAAAATTCAGTCTTTTCTGTCAATCCAAATGAAAATAGAAAGAATACATATAGAGCGCGCTATGTCTGACCCTAGCGGGAGAATCTACTTTGAAACGCACTGCGCATCTAATCTGCGCAAGTGGTGGGTTGTTAGCGCGCCTCGGAGAAACGGATTTAGTTGACCGAAGACTCGCGAACGTGATGGTTGTTTTGAACGTCTATCTCGATTGTGTTTAATACACGTGACATGAAGCACAAAAACCAACTGTTTTAAGTTTACTATACGTGTCCACTACGCTCATACACGAATCATTCCAGTTATCATCATGGTGAGTACTGCATTTCTTTATCCTTAACGGTAAAGTTTAAAATTTTAAGACAACTGTGTATAATGTACAAAATATTGGTAGTGGCACCATTGCAGACTATAACAATTTAAGGTTAAGTTTAGAATTAAGTTTTAGAAATAAATTTAATTTTGAAATTTTTAATTTAATCTTGCTTGATTACAAATATTTATAATGGGGAATATAAAATTCAAAATAAAATTAAATACCGCTAGTTTTACTTTACTTTAATTAAACATAATATATTAACATGCAGGTATTATAAGTGACTATAGCAATTTATGTTAGACCGCTCAAATTTACAGTACTTAGTAAAAGAGGTTAGGAATAAAATTAAATAAAATGTAATTTTTAAATGTAATACTGTGTGATAGATATAGAACGAAGAGTTTCATTTTTCACTTCATTCTATTGTCATATACATGATTTGAATTCAAAGACATGTGTAATGGTCTTCATTTGGTCAACTTCATTTCTTAAACATGCATATCTTCTTATTTTAAACACGCATATCTTTCTATTTTAAAAAATGGAAAATGTTTCAAATTTTAATATTAATCTGAAAATTTACGTTAATAAGAAAGAATATTTTATTTTTTAAATAAATGTTCAGAAATATTTATCAAATACTTATTTCTCGAATAATAAACAAGAATAATAAATTGTTCACATCCACCTTCAAAGCGTTTGCGAAATCGGCTTTAATGGAATTCATTCACGCGCAAAGACTATGCAAATATCGATTTGTTACATACAATTTTACACGATTTACCCAGTATAAGTACAGCAAGCTTAGTAATAATCTCAGAAATGACATCAGATACCTTTTTTTTAATCTAAGATACACTCTCTCGTAATTATATAAGCAACGTGATATTTACAAATATGATTAATATTTGAATAAACATATCGACAATCTCTCTTATTCTCTAGTATCTCGTTGTTTTCTTTTAGTATTGCTTCGTGTGAGAATCGTAATGGAAAGTAAATATCAAGAAATCAAAATGACGCACGCGGAACGAATTTTTGCGAAAAATAGTTTTTTATTGCATTTGTGAGAATTGTACGACAAGAGGTGTATTTCAATTTTTCCGAAACGAAATGTTTACTTTCAGAGTACAGAACTATAGAATATTGAAATTGTTGATTGATCACAATGGCACGAGTAGGAACAATTGTGCGAGAATTTTTATACAGTAATGTTATAGAGAAATAGATGGATAGTTCTGCATAAAAATGAAAAAAAAAACATAATACATGATTGATGAAGAATATTAATTATCGCAGTAGCACTATTAAAATATTATAATGTAATAACATAATACAGTAAAAGATTATAACATATGAAATACTTACTTTCAAAGTAATAATTTTCAATAAAATATTAAAATTCTCTATTAAAGAAGCAACGTCAGTAGTATAATAGAAAAATCAAAACAACCAGAGTTTAGTGTAAGTTCTATGACGAAGAAAATAGAAGTTCGAGTGATAAAAATGGAATAAAAATTAATTTAAAAGAACGAGTAAATATTTTTAAAAAGGGAAAGAAAAAAGATTGAAGAAAATTGAAGAAGTTAAAAAATATTTTTAAAGAAATATCGTCATGACGGCATCGTTGTCAACGGTGGGAATCTTCTTCAAACTTTAAAAGCCGCGTCGCAAATGATAGAGCTGCTCTTTTCTTCAACCATTTGATCGCGTTCATCAATCATTTTCGTGGAAAGTTGTGCCCCTTCATATTTTGTTGATCTCCTTCGAAAAAGTTGCGAAAGATGGGACATCGTCTTCCGTTTGTACGAGATCTTGTTGTGTCTTAGATTTTCGCAACATTATATATCGACACATCTATAGAAAAATAGAATACCTTCAACTGCATGGAAAAAACGAAATTAAAAGTTTATAGAAAATTATTTTAATCGATAGTTTTTAATAGATTGAAAAACATTGTTAGATTAGTATGTTGGTATTTCATATTATGTTTGATTATGTTTCATTTTATCGAAATTTTTAAATTTCCTTTTTCTACACATCGAAATTTCAGTTTTATTTTTAAAGTTTGCTTGCAAAAGGGAATGTTGTACATAAATAATAGAAATACTTATAAATTATTTAATTTACAATATAAATATTTTATTTCATTATTATTCATATTAATACATCTATATCATTTACAATACTTACAAAACTTTGTAAATAATTTATATACTGTCGTTAATAATAATAAAGTAAAATATTTATATTATAAATAAAATACATATCGTGTTTCTGTTATTCTGTATATACGTACAGTATTTCTGTTTATAACCAAACGTTAAAGATAAAATTGAGGTTTATCTTATAATTATATTTTATAAAATAAACGAAACTAGAAGTAGAAGAAATAAAATTACGCGAAAGAAAAAGGAAGGAAAAACGTACATTTAAATACGTTTAGTCAATTAAAAACAATTTCTTTTTTATTTTCTGCATTCAATGTTTATCAATGGACGTTTATCGAACACCACGGTTTATCGAACACGCAAGTTTTTGACGTTCGATTGCGCATTCATTCCCTAAATCCGCGCATTCGATCGCGCGACGCTTCAAGAAAAGCAAACGCAATCAGACCTTTATTCGACCTGGCTCGAATATCCGTTTCCGCTTGAAAAAGTTCCGTTTCCAGCGATAGGCGTATAAATGCGCGAATGCTTGGCTATATCATTGCACAATTTATCGGATCTAATGCAACGATATACTAATAATCGGAACAAATCGATGTAACTCACAGTTCGTAACAAGAGTAACAATAGTAGTAGATACAGAAACAGCAAATTATTTGGTCAGCTTATTTAATCGAATATATAAACAGCTTATTTGATCGAAACATTAAAGGCTATTCCGTAGAATGAAAACAGCTGTCTTTAAAAATGTGAAGACAAAACGAAATGAAAATAAGGGAAAATAATATAAATATTGTTATAAATTTGTTTGATGCGAGAGGAGAAAGCATGAGAATGCTAATTATACTCAGTTTTGAAATTAAATTTACTTGATTGAATTATACTCAGTTTTGAAATTAAATTTATTTGATTGAATTTTATTGTGACTCTATATGAGAAACAATGTAAAATATAAAGTAAAATTAAATAGACAAAAACAGTAACTTAATATAAATTATTATAGTTATCTAAATTATTATAATCATCTACCCAACGATATTATTCAAGAATTAGAGTGCTAAAGAAAGAAGCATAAGAATGCAAAGAAAAGAATTGCAACAATAAATTTGGGAAAAATGAAGATTCTACAAAATTTCAGTAATATACAAACTAAAATATACAAACTAAGGCAACAAAAATTATGATTGTAAATGTTCACTGAGAATGCTCAGAACTGAGAGAATACTTTTTCGAACAGGATTTGTACAATAGGGACCATTGTGTATGAACGTAATCATTTTTTGCAAAAGGAATTACTCACCAGGTGTGACATCTCTATTTTTCTTCACGGCATAGTATATTTCCATGTTTGTTATATTAGCAGCAGCTCTGGAAACGAATGAACCGAAACACAAGGGGAATACAAAGAACCACATAACTGTTCTTAGCAAATAATTTTACTAGAAAACTTGTGCACTTATTCGCTATATTAGTTTCATGGCTCTATAGCTTCAGATATGAAAGTCTTCATATTTAGATTAGAAACTTAATATTTCTATGAAAATTACCATCCTTACCATCCGAGAGGTCAAAAAATTCTTCTTTCCCAATTTATTCTCATCGACAGACAATTGTTAGACGATTATTATAACAATTCTTGCAAATAAATTTGAAAATATTCACTCATGCCGATTTTATGGTTTATTCTTAATGTTTAGATAAGATGTTAGATAACGTTTAGATTAACATTTGTCCGAAATTTAGTGACAATATTTCTACGAAGTTTGGAAACGTTCACGATTTAGTTAAATTTCACATTGGCCACATTTCTATGGAATTTGGAAATATTCATGAGATGATCGAATTAATCGAATGCTCTTACGATTTTGTAACTTTATACACGAAATTCGTAGTGTTCAACTTAGAAATGTTCGTCTAAAATTTAATAGCGATATTTCTACGAAAATTACCATTCGAGGTGAAAATCCTCCCTCAAGTTATTGACATTCGAATGACGTACTGGCAGCCTTCGCAATCTGTCTCTCGCAGTTCCATTCTGCCCGATGCAATCCTCCTTGCTTTCTCCTCTCCCATTCTTTCTTTTTATTCCACTTTAATCACACTTTCAACTTGTTTCCGCGCCTATCGTATAATGGGGGTAATTTACGTTCTACTCTCGATTCTAGCGAAAAAATTGAATACAGAACTAAGGTTAGGCGCCGCAACGCTCAAGAAAATGTTCTTCTCCTTATCTTTCTAAATTTAACCTTTTGATGTTTGAATTATCAATTATGTAGTATTTCTCGTTTTATATTAATTTATACGAGAGCTGACTCTTTCTTCTATTTTGAGGAGAAATTGTAGGAACATTACATTGTTTAGATTACAAATAGATTTTGCGTAACATGATTTTTACCGTATGAAAAGAAAGATCAGCAGAATCGTCGACACTTATTTTATGTTTTTCCGTGAACGAAACGTAAACAGAGGTTATAAAATTAAATAAAATTTTATTAATAATTAACTCTGAATGTTAATGTATCGTAAAACTATCGATATTCTTCTCAATCTTCTTAGATAAACATCAATTATTATAATTTGTTAGATATCGTCAAATATGTTATACTCAATTGGAACTTAAATCCGTAAAGAATTCAATTGTAAAATTGAAATAAAAATTCCATATGAGAATCTTCGAAGTCGAAAAACCATAATTCGTACCGCCATTCGAACGTGACTCGATATTGAAAAGTAACACTCTAATAATCGTTCTCAGACACCTCGTTGCCATAACTTTTGCTACGATTCAGGGAATGAAGATGCATTGTGCAAACCTATTAAACAAACCGTGAGTGTTTCGAGTCGTTCAATAAAAATGAACAACAACACGCCGATTGAATCGTGAACAGAGTTGCGTAAACTCTTGAACAATGACGCGACGTGTAGGAAAATCATGGCCGTGGCTTAATACAAGGTATTGTTTGAATTCCTGCACCCGGTGCTCTGCGGTCGAGGATGCACCGTGAATGGCAGAATGCCAGGTCGAGTCAAATACCCTGCCCTATATGTATCGTCTTCGGCCAATATATTTAGGTATGCTGAATTTATGGCTAATCAGCTTGTTTGCAATTGAACGATTGAGTAATCGAAAGCCTGTCGAAAGATTTCGGAAGCAAGGAATATCGAAAGTAAAGAGATCTTTTGAAAAAAAATAAAAGAAAGAAAGAAGAAATGATAAAACGATAGAAAGATAATATGGAGCAACTACTCTTAAAAGTCTAAAAGTCTTAGAGCACTTCTATTTTTAATGTATCGATATTTGGCATTCAGTCTTTTTAACATTCAGATAATAAAATTTTTAATTTGTGAACTTAATTATTTTCATTATTAATTATTAATTTATCAACTTTGTTACCAATTTATTATTTCTAAATTTGCACATTTAACTTTGTTATTAATTTATAAACACTTTACAGATCGGTTATATTGTATATTTAATTTTTCTAATTTTAGTCGGTACTTGTTAAAACTTTTGAGTGGAGAAATATAGTAGATACTTGTTAAGACTTTCGAGTGGAGATGTAGACAAGGGATGATGATGAAAATTAAAGTAACCATCGGCATACAATACGTATACACAAAAACAAAAGGACAGAGGTTTTAAAATTACAATAACTAACCAACCGAATGACCAATATAAAACATTAAAAAATAAAATGAAACAATTAATTCTCTCTGTTATATTTATTCGTAATGCTACAATATAAATTTAAATTTATGAAAGTAAACACGTGCGAACAACAATGTGTATAATGGATACAATGGATTCGTAATGAAGCATAAAGCAGCTCAAGAAGAAAATGGTCCGATGCATTTTCAGTATATATTTTTGCGATGTATTAACACAATAAAAATAAAATCGTGATGCTGCATTCTAATAGCACGTGCCTTCGATATCTTGGTGAATATTGATATTTCTTTCACTTAACTCCGTTATCTCCATTTCCTTATACCTTACTTTCTATTCACTGTCATTTTAAAAGGCTGAAAGGTTTATGAACCTCGATAAAAATGTATAATAAGAACTTAGTGCATTTTATCGCGTAAAAAATTGTATCACTCTATTAGCTGTCAGTTTTAATGTATATATGGACTATAATATTGCATTAATGTTTTTTTCTACACTTAAATCGTATTGTAAAAAATTAAATTTGACTACTTTTATTGACTTAATTTTTTAATTATGCGCATATTTGTAGATTCATATTTTGCAATGATTAAATATAAGAATGCAAAGATTTATTATAAACATTATACTAATATAATACAACTAAATATTATGTTCCATCTTCGATATTTTATATATTGTATTCTGTGTATTTTTGCATCCTCAAATTTCACGTAAAGAACAGAATAATCTCCGCACAGTATTGCATTTGTCGAACAAAATCGTTAAAGATCTACCTTGATCTTCCAACCATTGGATGCTTAAAATAATATTAATTGAAACAGTACAACCGACATTAAAAGCGAATATGCCTGTAAAATCGACATACGAAAATAAACAATTGCTTCTTAACATCACGTAAAGAATAGAATAATCTCCGCACAGTATTGCATTTGTCGAACAACGTTAAAGATCTGTCTTGATCTTCCAACCATTAGATGCTTAAAATAGTATTAACCACGTAGGAAATGATCTCTATAAAAATTTTTTTAATTTTCATTTGCCGACATTATGCAGCGCGACACCACGCACTAATTAAACGAAAAAGAAAAAAGGGAAAGAAAATTTTTCGCTCTCGTGCGCTCTGTAGCTTTGCCAAGATGAGTCAGCCAGTGGCTAATGTACGTGTATAGGCACGCACGAAGTAGTACGGACACACGTTTTCTCGCACGTGCCTCGCCGCGGAATATTCGTATTCTAATTTAATAGAAGCCGGCATCCGGCAAAGTGACATTTCGTGTTGCGGACATTTTCGTTCTGTCAGATCCGCCGAATTTTGCATTGTTGCACAATGCGACGTCGTTACGTAATTAACGAGGCGCAACGTGCGGGCAAACTGGAAATCCCGTCGTCGTCGTCGTCGTCGTCGCGCGACGGCTTTTATCGCGCGATTACGCGAACGTTGAATAATCGATTTGGTTAATTGTCGTCGCGCCGGGATAATAAATCTTTGTTAAGCAACGTAACTTGGTACATTGTTTCTGGATTATTTTTTTGCTCGTGAGTGTTTTACCTGGTTCGTTGATGAATCTTGCGAAACGAAATTGTCAATCTTCAACACGTGTTCCACTAAGTTTTCTCCCTAAGCTTTTATTTCAGCGACGAGTTTTTGATTTAAATAATTTGTTATATAGCGATTGAAATATTTATTAATTTAGTTACCGGTATCGTTTGTTATTTCTATGCATTCAATGAAATTTAAACGTGAATTTATACTACACGTTAATATATCTGTTTATGCTTCTACTTTTATTTAAATTTCTGCTTTATTCTTTAACTCGATAATTGTTACAATAATTGAATCGTTTGTTAATAAATTGATGAACTTTTATATATTTATGTGAAATTTAAATATGCAAAAATCTATATATGAAACATATATAAATACGCAAGTTATAATAACTATGCAAAAATATATAGAATACACTCTGTAATATTACACAGGTAAGATAATTTTCTACAAAGGCTCCATTTATTTAATTACATTTAAATTACAACATTAAATTACATAAATACTCCAGTTATATACGAAAATTTTCGTAGATAAAGATACATATTTTACATTTCTTAAATATGCAAAAATCTATATATGAAACATATATAAATACGCAAATTATAATAACTATGCAAAAATATATAGAATACACTCTGTAATATTACGCAGGTAAGATAATTTTCTACAAAGGCTCCATTTATTTAATTACATTTAAATTACAACATTAAATTACATAAATACTCCAGTTATATACGAAAATTTTCGTAGATAAGGATACATATTTTACATTTCTTAAATATGCAAAAATCTATATATGAAACATATATAAATACGCAAATTATAATAACTATGCAAAAATATATAGAATACACTCTGTAATATTACACAGGTAAGATAATTTTCTACAAAGGCTCCATTTATTTAATTACATTTAAATTACAACATTAAATTACATAAATACTCTAGTTATATACGAAAATTTTCGTAGATAGAGATACATATTTTACATTTCTGCAAATAGTGGAAGTTTCACACAATTTCCTGCGAAAATATCAATTCAAGGTGGTTTATTCGATTGCCTCGTTTCTTGCTCGAAGGTTTGGAATTTGTAAAACGTGACATCGGCAAGAAGAGCGAGATCGTAGTTCCCATGTCGTTCTATTTCCATTTCGAACCAAGTCCCTCAACACGGACGGGAAAAATTCGTAATAAACGGGCATGGCTGGAGATGACGTTCCGATTAAAACTTTCTTTCCTGTGCCTGTTGTCCCGATTAATCGGCCGTAATCGTCGGTTAGAAACTGTCCTAAAACTGGC
Source organism: Frieseomelitta varia (assembly GCF_011392965.1). Classification (NCBI taxonomy): domain Eukaryota; kingdom Metazoa; phylum Arthropoda; class Insecta; order Hymenoptera; family Apidae; genus Frieseomelitta; species Frieseomelitta varia. The sequence continues at coordinate 136,751 of NW_025108650.1, forward strand.
GCGGTAAATAAGAATGATACGTCACCGGTGGCGGGATTAGGATTGGAAACCGATTGACCCAATTTGTCCAGCGACACCCACGCACGGACAGATGGTGGCACGCGGCGAGTTTTCATTTCACGCGAATCGTTTCTTTCCTATGTCCGGCGGCCATCTTGGGGGAGGAAAAAAACCGAGAAATTCCACACATTCGCCGCTCCGTCGTATTTTCTGCCGGACCGGGTCTGCGTGAGAAAACAATTCCTCTCTCCCACGATATTTTTTTCGTTTTTCCTCGCGGAAAAGGAAATTCCTCTCGGAGCTATGTTCCCGGAGAGAGAAAATATAATACGGCGCAGAAATTAATTCCAGTAGTCTTGCGTTCATGCGCTCGTTGATTTATGTTTTCTTTGACAGGATACGTAGGGGGGATGTTATGTACAGTGAATCTCCAATATTTGGTTAAATTTAGCATGCGTTTGCGAATGATATTTTCCTCATTCGTACGAACGTTTATAGAAATATGCAGTTGATCGTGAAAATATTCGTATTCCTTTTTGGAGATTTTGGAAATTAAACATATTTAACACTGTAATACGAGACTGTAAGATCTAAATATATGTAGAAATTGTAGGATATTTGATAAAAGAATATATTTCGTAGATATCACAAAAGTAGACAGCTAATTATCCATCATTCTTATTATATAAGTATAATACACTTGTTATATTAGTAAAATCATTTTTAATACTTATACAAGTAGAATCATTTGTAATACTTGTAAGATAGTTATTCATGCTGTATACTAATTAATAAATATCTTGCAACTTCCACATATATCTGCGAATTGATTTCAAATCTCTCGTTACAATGTTAAAGAACTTTTATTGTTTTATATAACAATATATATTCTTATTTTATATATAACAATAGTATACAATAATATATGTTATATATTAATAATAATACACAATAATTATATTTAATAATATACAATAATAAGTTTTCCCCACGAAAAACGTTCGAATACTTTCGTGTATTCTCACAGTAACAGTATCGGAGAAACGAAATAAAATCTAGATAGAGATTTGTCTCACATTCTTGAGAAACGTAAAAGATAAAGAGAAAGGCGCGTAGAATGTTTTAGTTTTCTATTTCTACTGTCGAATGCTTTCGCTTAACCCGTTAGGTTGCGTGCTTTATTCAATGGACCGATAACTCGATTTGCTCTTATGTAATTTCCGAGGCTCGCGGTATCATTGACGTTTGCCTTGACGGAGATCTTGGCCGTGGTGGTTGCAACGAATCCGTTTACGTGGCCGAGAAATAACATTGAGTGAATTATAACAGACGATGAATCACGAGCTATAATAGAAGCACGAAATGCATTACGAGATACATATTTATATCTATAATTACATGTTATTATTAAAAATGTTATATTTTTTTCTTTTGATCAGAGAAAGGCGTAAAATAATAATTTTCCTGTTACTTAGAGAAAATTATAGTATTTGCATGATTATAATAGGTTTCTGATAATTAAAAATCTTATATCCTGTTCGTTCAATTTCTTACGAAATTGTATTTGTATCGATTTAATGTAACAAATTCAACTATCATAAATTAAATTAAATTAAATTATCAAAAAATGTAATATTAAATTAAATTAATACAAATTTGATATTAAATTAAATTAATACAAATTTGATATTACACTCAAATGAATATCAATATCAATTTAAGTATACCATCGTTATATATTATCATATATTTCTATATGAATTTGCAATTTAATAATTTATTTTATTTCATTGTATCAAATCGATACAAACACAATTGGCAAGAAATTGAAGGGGCAGGTATAAAAAATTTTCATTTGTCGACAATTGGTAAGAATTCTTAGCCTATAAATTAAATTACAGTTTAACAATTTTAAACGTTGACGAAAATTACTAACTAAACAGAGTGATTCAGAAGTTTGCAGCTTAAATGAGGGGCTTGCTATATTTCTCGAATGCAGCGTAAAGGCATAACAGCTGTCGTTTGTAATTGTCAGAATAAGTTCGCAGTTTAACAACAGCCTTGCACTTTCTTTTTACAGGGGATAAAAAGCTTCAGAGACGTCCGCAGTTTTTTGTTGCTGTTGGCTGCAGTAACGAGCGCAAGTGCATCAAAATGTAGCAGGCTCATAGACGGCACGACCATGCCACGTTCTAACGCCGATGGGAAATACCACCTATTCGTCACTCTATTCAATCGAACGGAAATGGTGTTCTCCTACATGCCAAATACCAGATATACCGGTGAGTATTTCAAATGAAACGTCGTTTCTAAACATCGACGAAAAAAGTTATGTTTCCTGTGAACGCAATTTTCTATTTTAATTTTCGACAGGGGAAACGAATGACGTATAGATCTTTTTCACGTTTGTAAAGAATTTAAAAATTGCACGTATTATAATATATATATATATATATTATGCTACGTACAATTTTAAAAAATATATATATTATATATATAATAATTAAAATATATTATAAAAATATATATTAAATATATATTAAAATATTAATATAAAATATATTTTATATATATATATATCTACTATATATATACATACATATATATAATCCTTTTACATCGTTTTCACGGTGCTCCCATTTTGTTTGAACTATATTCTCGAAAATATGAATCCGTATAAAAACGAGAACTAATTGCAACTGCTTCGAACGTTTTAATTTGCCCCTACCTACGTAAAAATCGACGATCTATTAACCAGAGTTTCGTTATCTATGCATCCACGCGAAAGTTTCAACGAGCATGGTCGTTTTGTTTTGCTCGCAAATATTCTCGTAAAAGCAATTAAACGATATAAATCTAGAGCGCTCGAAGGAACGGGGACGGGAAGAGGGGGGAAAAAAGAATTCACTCACGCATGGTTTGAACGAAAACGCGAATCGACGCCGAAGTGATGAACTTTTTGCTGAAAAGTTGAGGGGAGCAGCAGGCTCGGATCAAGCCGCTGAAAGTTTTAATTCTCTTCGCGACTACTTTGAATAGTTGGATGGATTCGCAATCCGAGGAACCAGCTAGCAAATTACTTGTTTACTCGACGATTCTGACAGGGGAATTACCTTAGTGCGCGATCTTCTTAATTGTTATTAGGGTCGACGAAGAGAAAGGAGCTAAATTTCTTTATAATGTCTCGAGTTTACTACTGATAGTAAAAGTGTTATTTAATTCAGTACGACGAACGGTATAAGCGAACCAATAATGATGGAAAATTATCGATGTTTCAAACTGTTGTAACTTCGCAAAAAGAAATCGTAGAAAAATCCAACTCATCTTGAAATTTAAATAGCCCCAAGTCGTTTTTATATCATGTCGATGGAGAGATAAAGATACTTTCATTCTCGAAAATTGTCGAGATACAAACTTCTCCAAACACATTAGAAAGTTTGTTTGCACTGTGGTCCTCAAACTTGAAATTTCCTCTTTACACCTTAAAATTTACTGTACAATATTTTTTCACTATTTTATTAAGAAATCCTAACATTATCTCGCTCAAAAAAACGACGAAGACAGAATCTCACGTCCAGTTATTTGGATTTTCAGATGATTTTTTTAATGAAGTTATAGCAATTTAAAATATCAAAAATTGTTCATCATTAACTATAAAATATATAAAGAAAAATTTTCTTTATTCAGTAAAATTGAATTTCTGGTAACGCGAATTTTTCACGTTACACATAGGGTGCTTTTGCAACAGCATACGAAAGAAAAGAGAAGGAACTGAAAGGCGAATAAATTTGCTCAACCCTCGAATAATTAATGACAGCGTAACTCCAGAACGAACGACATTTTTCAACTTTTAATAACTATAATATATCACCGTAGCTAATTCCACCTAAAAAACAACACACGTTTTATCCCCGTTGATGATAAATAACGCGATTTCGGTGCATTTAACGCGAACTTTTAGTCAAACGGTGATAAAAATAAAAATTTGCCATTTTACCTATTGTTTGCTCTGTCATTTAAAAAATAAATTCTTTCATTCAATTATTTGAAACGTACTCACTGCTGAAATTATTTCCGTTCTATCGTCGCATGCTTTATTCCAAATTACATATAACTATCACTTTTATTTGAAGTTATTTGTATCATTCATTTTATTATTTTCACTCGTTCATTTGATCATTTTCGTTTATCAATTTGAAGTGATCTTTTTATTTTATTACTCGTCAATAATTTGTTTCTCGAATAACACATTGAAATTTACCATTTTCATTTTTACTTGAAACGATCATTCGCCCCTTTTGCTCGTCATTTTTCACTCCGAAATAAGAAAAAGTGTCCAATTCTGATTTAACGCTCTCACGATATTCTCGTTCATCCGCGAGCTATTAATCGTCACACTTTCGCCATTCGATATATCTCGAAGAAGAGCGCCGTTCAACGTCTGAATAGACCGCGCCGAGAAGAAAGAGAAGAAATTTCTCTCGAGCTACTTCTTTCGACCATAATGACGGCAATTATCGAAAAAACCCGAGGAACCTAGGACGTATCATCGCACTGCGCGCGATATTCGCCGGATTCAGGGCACACTGGCAATTCAACGGTCGTCGAAAAAGCGTTCCAAGAGGATAGAAAAAATGGCCGTGTAATTTCTCGAAAAACAAGGGTGTCCCAGTTTTTTTAAACTCGACGTCAAGTTTGCTCTCTTTCTCGTCAAAAAACAATTAATAAAGATCTCAATCGAGACTTTTGCGAATAGAGAGAATCAAATTGTCAACAAAAAATTTGCGATTTCTGTTGATTCAGTGGGTGAAAGAAACATCTACTTAACAGCAGTTCTACTCTGTCGTTTGTTTTCATAAAAATATAAATTCGTAAAAATCGCAATTCATATATTTGTATATAAAATTTGTGCAGTTCGATTAAAATTAAACTGCCAATAGCAACGTGCCCCTTATATTTCTCCATCGTAAATGAAACGAATATCTATTGTTCGTTTAATGAAAAAAATAAAAATTCCACGAAAAAGATAGCTCAGCGATTCGTAATTATTAACTCGAGCGTGTTACCTCGCTCGAGAAATAGAATTCCACGTTATTCCATACTCTAAAGTCTCCACATCGATATCCACAAACTCAACAAACTCGTCTTCTCTCAACAAACTCGTCCTAGCGGTCTCTCTTCTCCCATAAACTAAACTTCAGCTCATACTCTGGCGCTTCGCCCCTCTCTGTTCTCACCACTCTCTGTCCACTCGCATTCGTGTTCCATTCCAATCTTTCACCGATTCGCAATTATATCACTCGCAATTACATCCAACGACCGATAGTTCCCTGTATCTGTCCTTTGCTGAAAAAATGATCGGCCAAAAATGAATTTCCCCGGCGAAAAAATGAAACACACCGACACGGTGCTCCATTCTTCATTCACAGAGAGCGGCCATGTCCGCAGAAGGGGTTTCCCCGTCAATTACGTACGATCGATCGCGAACCGTGCTCGCGTGCCTCCTGCGCGATTAATCGCCCGTCACCGTGTTTAGGCCCGATCTCAGCCTGCGATGACGCCCTCCCACTCTTGACAGGATTATATTTTATACGGTGGAATTAATAGAACGGTCGATATAGAAAATTGGGGATTTTTCGGGACTTGAACGATGTTCGGTGAAGCTTCTTCCTCTACACGTACTATATTTTGTATTTGCTGGAGTTAACAGAGTTGCTGGAATAAAAAGTTGGAAATTTCCTGTAGAAATTTGATCGAATCGCAGTGGTGTGTTTTTAGGGATTTTTTTTTGATAAAGTTCTACATTTTTTAGTATCCAGTGTTTACGATGATATTCTACTCTCTTATTTGACAATCTTGTATGGTCGACCAGATTATCAATAAACATTATACTATTATGATACTGGAATGTAATATTTCTATCAAAAAAAAGAAATTTCCATAATTTTTGACACAAATGATCATAAATACCATGTTTAACGAATATCAATATTTAATCAGTTTAATTCAATTAATTTGATAATTTATTATTATATTTACTTGTAATATAATATCAGTATTATACAAATAATGAAATAAATGCGTTAAATATTTTATGAGAATTTTATACATATAACACGTATTTCTGGAAATTTAACCAATTTCCGGCAAATTTGTTTCTTTGTGTGATTCACGCCGGTCACATTTAACAGTAATTGATTGTATTTATTTCGAATACTTGACAATTGTCGTTAAAATTTTTTGTCTTGTGTCGTTTGCGCGATTCGGCAGCGTCACATCTCTAATAGCGCGACCGCACGCACTCGTGTGCATTGCATCATTAAAAATATTAACCCGTTGAATTGCACAGCGTCATACCGCTTGTCTGCATTCGTCGGGCCTTATATTTCTAATAGCAAGATGGCACATTCGCGTACATTGCATCATTATCGTTGTATCCAACATCTAACTAAAACACGTATAAAACTTTTGTCAAAAAAAAAAAAAATGAAAAATTTAAAAAAATACTGTACAGTACCTAGTACATATTTGTTACAAACAAACAACAAATTTGTGTGTAAATTTTTCTCTTAAAACGATTCCTCTCTTGAAACACTGTTGATTTTCAATAAATTCTATAAATACATTCCCCGTATTCTGTAAGCATGTCTCCGTGTCGTGATAGAACTCCACATTTAACAATAAATACCGTGAAACTAGGAAAAGAAAATTAAGATTAAAAAAAAAATATTTATTTATTTAAGAGATTCGAATAATTTAATTTATTCAATTAGAATAATTTTGTTATTAGAACACTACATGTTTGTATGAATTTATCAACATCATTTAACAATAAAAATGCATGTATATACATAATAGTAACATATAATAGTAACATACAATTATATTATATATATATATATATATATATATATATATATATATAATACGTACGTACATACATGTAATAATAATATTATTATATATATATATTAATAATAATATTATATACATTCATAAATTGCCATTACTATACTATATATCCTTAAGCAGCGCTGTACGTGGCTGCTAAAACAATCTAAGACAATCTAATTTCATAAGAAGAGTGTACGAAATTAACGGAAGGGATTGGATAATTAATCCAAGAGTAACAACAACATCAATAACGAGTTCAATAACGAAAGTGTTAAAATCGCTCGGTGAAAACGAACGAAAATTCCGTACCACGGAATGATCAATAGCTGATGTTGACCAGCCTGATAGTTCTAGCGTTAATCCACTTTGTCCCGGGTATCGAGCGGAACGCTCAGATGCAATTATCGAAAACTAAGCCGTCGGACGTGGACCGTAGACGACCCCGCTGCTACTAACGCATGCAAATCCTACGAGTCGGTGAATTAATGCGTTACGTAATCGTTTGGCCACCAGCCAGGTGCCAAGCACACGCTTGCGGATGCAGTTGAACGAATGCACCGGGTGCAACTGGTGCACAGGTCGGAATCGCGAACGTCTCGACGCGCGAAAGCAAATAGGGGATCGGTCGTAATGGCGGAGAGATCGGAGACGAATCGTTCTCTGAGAGGAAAACGCGCGCGACATGCGCCTCCTTTCCTCAAATTTATCGGAGTGTTTTACCTCCGTTTGCGCAAACACGCCAGTCTCGCGACTGATAAATCGCAGTCGCAAGTGAAGATCGCGTTGATCAACGTTGGGAGCATCCATGTGAGAAACTCTGTGAATTTTCTTTCTTTTCGTTTCTCTTTTTTTTTTTTTTTTTTTTTTTTTTGGGGAAAATTTTTAAAAAAAATTTGAAATTTTTTTTTTTTTTTTTTTTTTTTAGGGAACAATACTTAGCAATTCCTTGAGAATTTTTTT
>NW_025108651.1:0-16640 GCF_011392965.1 Frieseomelitta varia
TATTAAATAAGATAAGACTTGCAGAAATTCATAATTATTATAAAATGTGCAAAATAATTCCAGAAATAATTTCTATAAAATAAATATATTCATTTTTGGTGCTTAAGAATTTGAAGAAATTATATAATAAAATAATTGAAAATTTAATAGATCAAAGAACTGTACATGATTGTCATTATGCATTTTGTGACCAATTTATGTAGATATTTAAATTTTAGATAAATTTTTTATATTTTATTGTTGGACAATGATTATAATTTTATTAATTGTAGAAATTTAGTTGGAAAATTTTTACAAATATTAGAAAATTAATACATAACAACTAAAGAATAATCATTAGTGATTACAGAATTATTATTTGTTATATATTAATTTAAAAAATTTATTGTACCTGCAACATGCATATTTTTGGCAATTATATATATTTGTCACAGTGAAATTTTTTACTTGTTACAAAATATATACATGAAATGTTTATAAAATGTGAATTTGTAAAAAATAAAGTAAAGTGTTTTGATAATACTTTACTAATACAATTAGTAATAATGATATAGTATCTGTATAGTATATTTACTATGTTGAGACGTAATACTTCCTATAATTTTTACTATAGTAAATCTAGTTAAAATTAAAAATAGTAAATTAATATGTTTATAATTTACTATAATTATATTATTCCCTATTGTATTGAAATAATTTAATCCCTATTGTATTTTAATAATTTATTGTATATTGTAATTTAATTAATTTATTCCCTATTGTATTGAAATTATGTTGAAGAAAACTTACAATTGGAAATAATAAGAATCAGGGAAATGCGCGTTATAACGAAATTGTATTATATAAAATTATACTATAAGATAGAAAGTCATATGAAAATAGAGATTTTTTCTTTAAAATAAGTAAATAAATAATATCGAATGCATAAAAGAAGGAAATATTTTTTGTACGTCAGGTATTGTTTGTTGAAATACGTGTACGTACGTACATTTAAAGAATCAAAATTACAATGAACTTATTAATTGTTTTCATTACTGCCATCTGAAATCACTGTTAGTCTAATTCGTGTGCTTTTAACGGACTTCTTGTCACTCGTAAATAGCATTATTATTAACACTGGTTGTAACCATATAAACATTCGTGCTGAACATGAAATCCATGTTTATTAAGAAATGGTTACAGGGAAATAGCGTTATTCGTGTTATATGTAGTTTTCACATATATCGAAACCGTATATTGAAATTATACGAAAGTTATACAGCAGTGTTATGACCTTTCTGTATTCAGAATACATTTTTAATACTATATTCTAAATAACTTATTAATTTTTTTTTAAATTTAACATGTAAGTTTAATATTACTATTATAATAGTTATTGCTATAGTAATAAACTTTATTTCGGCCTCAGAGCCATGAAATGTGAACTTGGTGTACATATTTTCCTCTTTTCTCACTCACTCGTTTCTCTCATTCATTCCAATACTGTTTTGCAACGCTGTTTTATTAAAAAACTATATTGCTTTGACTATTTCTAAATTTTACATACATTTTACTTCTGTAAACTTATTTTCTGTTTTCTTACCTATTTGCTTTGATTTTAATTTTTCCTGATTTCCTTTTTGCACTTTCCTCTTTAGTATATCTTATTGCCTTCTTTCTCTTGCCAGTTCCTTGCCAATTTTTCCTTACTATCTCCAGCCATTTTACTACTTTTTCATCTCATTGCACTTCCTCTTCCTTTCCCCAGTACCTATTCTCCTTTTCCATGTTTCCGCACTTTGCTTGTGCCATCAACTTTTGACTATTTCCTTTTCCCGCCTTGCCCAAGTACTCTGGGAGCCCTACCGTCGTTATGTGCTTATACCTTTTATTATATCCTGATTTTTGAATCTTGTTGTACTGTATTTGTGCCTGTCTTTCTGTGTCGCATCTTCTTAATTTTTCGGCTATTGTCTTGGCATCTTTCCCTCGTATTCTTTCCTGCTTCAACTCCAACATGCTCATTCCATTCTTTCTTAGGTATTCTTCCTTTTCTTTTCCAGTTTTTGTTTTTTGTTTCCTTTCTTCCTTTTCTTTCAGACATTCCTTCACCAGTAGTCTTCCTGTCCTTTTTTTTGCTTTCTCTTCAAACATTAAGGCTCTATTTCCTGTTACCACCCTTACTTTTGTTCTCTTCGTTTCCTCAATAACATATTCTGGACAATATATTCTGATGTTCTGATGTCCAGTCCCAGAGTCCACTTGATGTACCTTAGATTTAGTTTTTCGACATCTGCTCCCTCTTGGTATCCCCATAGTTCATCACCCTATAACAGATCTGCCAAAACCAAGCTTTCAAACAGGAACATTCTCATCTTGAAGTCTGTTTTAAATTTTCGTCCCCCTATTCCCCAGACTTGATTTTAAACGACACTTGCCCTCTTTATCCTTTCTTCGACATGCCTTATCATGTTCCCATTTCTTTGGAATACTATCTCTAGGTAGTTGAACTCTTTTACCACCTCTAGCTCTTCCCCTTTCCATTTCCATCTCTGTTTCTGCCTTCTGCTTCTTCCTTTTCCGAATACCATTATTTTCGATTTGTTCACGTTGAGTGTTAGACCCTTTCTGTCTAGATACTTTCCCAAAATCTTCATCGACTTTCTCAGCTCTTCCTCGCTGGTTGCCAGTACTACCATGTCATCCGCGTATGCTAGAGAGTAAAATCTCGACTCCTCCCTTTCCCAGTTCTTTCTCCATTTCCGCTATATATATCGGAAACAGAGTCGGACTAATTTAATGATATATTTAATATTACTATTATATAGTAATATGTAGTGTAAGTCATTAAGAATTTCTATCTAAAATATTTCTTCTTTTATTAGTTACATAAAAAAAAACTGAATTATGTTCTATTTCATTTCCATCCATTTGATAGACGATGCACGTATATATGCAAACATATACATGTATACATATTTATGTTTTATCAGATTAAGAGATATCTTTTCTTAAAAATATATAAAAATGGTAACGGAGATCATTACATGAAAAATAGTTGTATTTCTTCGATTTCAATATTTGACGAATATTTTTTGAATGAACTGTTATGTCTCGTTTTTCTTATAACATTAGAGCAACTTTCGATGCACTGATTCTTGGATTTTTTTTTGTTTCTTTTAATCTTTAGTCCTATGGACGCATATGTCTGTACGTACATATATATATGCGTCCAGCGAGAGGTTTGGTGTGGACTATGGGCGCATATACATATGCATTCGGCAAAATTTACCAGCATAGACTATGACACATATGTTTATATATGCGTTTGTCAATTTTTTCGATCTTAAACGAAGTATAATTGTGATTATTTTTATATAAGATGAATATATGTGTATTCCCTTGTAATGGCAATAAACCAAACAAATGATTATCTGTTTCTATTAGTCTTTTTTTTCTCAAGGAGTCGTGACTTGAGTCTTAACATAAACAAATAAATTAATAAACGTAATGATTAAAAAATGAATATTTTGTTGTTTAAAATATAAGTTTAAAATTTCACGTGATTTTCTTCTAATATCTTTCGTACTTGAATCTTTAGAGGTATTAAGCATTGTTACGATTCGTTTGTCCCTCTAAGCTAGTAACAGTTTGTAGTTGCGCTTGTAAGCAACCGAAGCAAGCAATTGAATCTTCGTTTAGGACTTTTTATTTCGTTTGGAATGTACTTTCTATTTGTTTGTATGGTTCCAATCAAATAATATTTCATTTGCATCTGCCAACGTTATGCTTGTAAAATATTGATTTGTGAAAATATGGTGTCCTGTATCTTCAGAGTTTGATTTCAACAGGTTTGCATATAGTATTGGAAGATCAGGTCTGATTAATTTTTCTATCGTGAAACTGCCATAATATGGTACAAAGATCTACAACATATATAACCAACATTCTCTGCCAGAATATAAATTTTGATGCCCCACTTCGTCGGTTTTTCTAGATTATATATGATATATGTGACTATTCCTTTGAACTTTACTATTGCTTCATCTACAATTCCTTGCCGGATACAAAATTTTCCCGGATATATTTGAGACAATTACTAATTTTCTGTGTTCCTATTCTTATGTCTTGTGTACCCTGTTGAATAAAACGCAGCATCCAAAATGATATATAAAAGTTGGTCTCTCTTGAATACTTTGGCAAAATAAAGGATTCTAGAATTATGCTTTGTGGACCAATGTTCTCTGAAATTTGGAAGTGGCATTGTTCCTATGTTTACTATTATGCCAAGGTATGCTCGCATTTCATTTGCCGTGACATTAGTCTATGTATTTCAAGTAGAACGTTTCGAAAACTGCTTTTCTGCTATTTATCGCATGCATAACGATCAGTCTCTTCGACTGATTTATCTATCAGTTCATTGGTAGAATAAAAAATAATTTGAAAAAAATCAATGGACTTTGTACAGTTTAAATCTACCTGTGGACTAGGAGTTCTTGATCTGGGATGTAAAGTGTATCTTTTGTTGGTTTTGATCTTGAATTGTAACGTTTGTCTATGTGTTATCAGAATTTTCATTACTTTTCTCAAGATTTTGTTTTTCATCTTCATTGTTACTAGGTACATTGATTTTATTCGAGGAAAAATTATCCGTTCCTTACGAGTAACGATTTTGTTCGAAGAAAAATTATTCGAACACACATTGTGCATTATTCGAATAAAATTTTATTCAAAATATTTACTGAAATAATATAAAGAAAATGTCAGGAGTACATTTTTTTTCAATTTTGGCTTATTTAATAAATTTGCTTTGCTTTTAATATTTAATAAAGTGGAATCTACTTCAACCGACCAACATTTACAAACAAATGATAACGTAGAAATTCTTGTACTACAATTTTTTACAAATAATAGAAACAATTACATATCTCTGAATATATATCTCATAATTAAAAATATATTTTTGAAGTATAACACTCCTTCGCCATCTTCTGCTCCAGTAGAACGTTTATTTTCGTTTGCAACTCGCCTAGAGCAAACAGATTAACTAACAAAATGTTCGAATAAAAAATTGTATTAAAAACAAATTTATTAAATAAACCAAAATTGTGAAGAAAGGACTCCTGATTCTTTTTCTTTACATTATTTCAGTAAATATTTCGAATAAAATGTTATTCGAAGAATTTATTCGAAATTTTATACGAATAAAATTTTATTCGAAGAATTTATTCGAAATGTTATTCGAATAATGCCCAATTTTATGTTCGAATAAAATCGTTATTCGTAAATATCGAATAATTTATTCGAAATATTATTCTAATAATGCCCATCTCTGATCCTATCCCCCTTGAACTTTTTCCAACTCGATTCGAAATCATCGGGCTACCCGCCCGAGCCCACCCGACTTTGTGCGAGCCCGACCCAAACCCAAAATTTCGGGTACCCACACACCCCTAATATTTTATATATATATATATAAAACATGTAGTGTAACAAATATAATAAACAAAAGTCACTACTTGTAAAAATATAAATAGACATTTATTTCCTTTATAATATATTTTTCTTTTTGATTTTTATTTTTTGTGTAAATGGTGTTGTTAAAATAACAATCTCAGTTGAAAAATTCAATCGTTTTACATTCCTAATTAATATTAATTTCTTATTATTAACAATTTGAAGAAAATTTAACCAAATTAAGCTTTTTAATCCTCCTTATACTCTTTATATACTAACAAATGTATTTTCTGCAACTCTTTAAATCGATTATTAATTTTTTTAATAACATTTTATTTCCTTGTTGTATTAAGATAAATCTGTCCCTGGCATATATTGCTAAATAAAGCTTAATTCTTCTAGTATTGTCATTTATAAGAATGCCTCATAGTAAAAATTAATTTATTTATTCTCTAAAAAATTTCATTGCATAGTAAAAATTAATTTATTTATTCTCTAAAAAATTTCATTGTAATAATTTTCGCGAAATTTATAAGTATATTTAATACACTATACATATTGTATTAATTTTAGTGTATTTTATATATATATATATATATGTATGTATGTATATAAAATACACTAAAATCAAAATTCAAAATATGAACGAATAAATTAAGATTTTTAAAAATTGAGAATGGAAACAAATTATTGATATATATTATGATTTAATCATAATTTTTCTGTTGAATAAATTAATTTAATCACATTGACAAGTACTAAAATTATTGAATTCTTATTAATTCCTATGTTAATAAGATCTAGCGTACGCTCCTGAGCGTACACTAGACAGTTGTCCTTGCTGCCCGTAAATATTTTGTTCACAGGCTTACTTATACCTGTGCTAAGGAGATCTTTACTTGGTTCTTAACAGTAACTTGTTGAATGCTGTAGGAAGAGTTCGTTTACTTTCTCGTGATTATTATTAGTGTAATTATCAGTTGATCTTTTAGTAACGTATTAAATATAATTGTCAAGAATTTCATCAAATACCGAGCATCTATCAGCGGAGTATATAAATATATAAAAAGTATGTAATATCTGTTTACTCTATTTATTTTAACAAAATTTAAAATTTTCTTTCTAATTTAAATAATATAAAATAAATTTTTTTTTATTTTGTAGTTATTACTGCAACATTACATCTTCCTGATATTGTAAATAATTAATAACTTATTACATATTTATTTTATTTTATTTTTACTGTATTTTATTTTACATAGTTTTTTAAGCTTGAAATATTATGATATTACGTTGTTTGATATGATATGTTAAAGTGTTGTACTTTTTTTAACAATGATTAGGATGATATTAATTTCTGTGGTTTATATAATTGAAAGAAATTGTAGAGGATATTGTATTTCTGTTATTTTGTGATATAACAATGAAAATCGATAAGATAATGAAACTCGACAAAGTAATAGTGAGAATGTGATTCTATAGCTTTGTGATTAGAAATTTGAAAGGATTTAAATAAATTATTACATATATAACAAATTAATATATGTAACAAATTAATATATATAGCAAGTTTTACATATTTAAGTTATAACTTTTCGTTATAATTTTTTCACTATTTAAATCTATGACATAGTGTTAAATTTATAAAAGATTTAATAATTTGTTTAGCAAGAGATTTTTATTCCATAATGATTAATTTTTGGTAATATAAGTTCAAAAAATGAATTCTTAAAAGTGTTTAGTATTCTAAAAACGTTTTGGATTGAACGGTGATGAATTAATATCAAAAAATATATTTGATCTAATGTATTATAATTGTTATTTTTTCTTTTTCTTTTTGTAACTCTATGAAATTCTATGTTCTTTTTAAAGTTCTAATAATGTCTGTAATATAATAGTCTTAATGATTGTAGTATTTATAAATTTACTGAAGAGATTTGTAGTTGTCACTGAATTTTTTGTATTAGTAGATGTAGAAAAAGCTATGATCTTTTTTGGGAAAAGGAGTTGTTATATATATATTATGTCATTATTATACGAATATTCAGAACAATAATTTAGAAATTACTAGAAATTATTAAAAATTTCTGACCTCTCATAACTCTAAAGGACATCGTTTATTATACGTTTGAATTCGCCTTCACAATCGTTTTCATATGACAAACAAAAATAACCTTCTATATAAAAAGATCACCTTAATTTCGTAAAAAATATTGTAAGCATAAAAAATTGTTATACAATGCTGAGTTGGGCATACTAGATCGTACAATTTTGTTTTTTGCCATTTTTTTCTTTTGTTTCCGAGAAAAACGGTAGACTAAAATACTAACGCGAATACCTTGTATGTTTATGTAAGTAAAACTACTATTTTGAAATTAGTAGAACAATAATTTTGATTTTCTATGTATGTTATTTGAATTGGTCTTTTGCACTTGAATTTTTCAATAATGATGTAGATTTACAATTATAGATTGTATATCTACGTTTGCGAAAAATTCTCTGATAACTTGAAATTTTATACTATATGTAACATATGAGAATAGGTTATTAAATGATAAAATATTCATATGTAGTATGCTATTTTTCAGTAATTTGATGTTACATTAATCTTAAATAATGTATATAATTAATATTTTTGTATATGAATAATATAAATTATCTTGATATATTTTATATATAAATTATCAGTTACTGATTTCTGCAATGAAGTATATCAAAATTATGTTAATGATGATGATAGATATAGGAGATATCAATTTCATAATAATTATTTCAATTATTTAAAAGAAGAATAATAAATGGTTTTTATATATTTCTTGCAACTGTGGAATTATCCTGTTTTTATTGTTTTGGTATTTCAAGTACACTTACTTAAATTTTATAAACTTATAAGTGGACTTACAATTAGTTACATTTATTTTATATTTTTCAATTAATGGATACAGTGCACTACAATAGAATGAACTTATAATTGACTGCATTAAACTTTATTCAACCACTGCATTTGATGGCAGGTAATTAAAACAAATAACATATAATAATATTTTAATGAAAAATTCAGAAATAAATATTTCATAAATGTATAATGTTTTATATTTTGTGATAAAATAATCGCATATCTCAGAAATATATTGTTTATATAATTTATAAATACAATGGTGTGAATATATAAACTCAAAGTAATTTTCATGTTTTTATTGATATTGAAATAAAAACTCAACAAAGTATCTATATATTTCTATATTACAACAAAGTATCTATATATTTTTCTATATTATAGTCCAAAACAAAAACAAAGAAAAGCATATAATACAAACTTCTTCTTCAGAAGTCTGAAAAAAATAAAAGTTATTTTAAAATGTGCTTTTTACTATTGGATGTTGTATATTCATCTTCTTTATCTTTTACTAACCATTTTACTATTGGATGTTGTATATTCATCTTCTTTATCAGACCCAAAATTAAAATTCCATTTCTTGTTCAGAAATATCTTTTGCAATAATTGTCTGAGTGACTGATTCAATAAATTGATATCCCTCGGTTTTATTTTTTACATTTAATCATCTTGATAGACATACTCAAAATATACTGTTCCAAATATGAGAAATCTCTTTCGAGACATATTCTATGGATATATCGAGGTGGCCGACCCTGGACACGTATAACGGATGTACTTAACAACTCGATTTGAGTAGCCGGCCGCCTCACGGCGACCGGAATAAATAACCTAACTCCAACCTAATCCATTAAATTAGTTACTAAGTAAAATAACTAGGTTTAAATAAAGTTTGGGTTAGGCTTTTAGCACGTAATATATACATATTGCACGTAATATATATATACGATTTCGAGTAGCCCGACTATTTCGGGTAGTGCGTTTATTTCGGATCGAGTTGGAAATGGTTCAAATGGGATTAGATAGGGATTATATTGCGATCGAAATCAATTATTCATAATATTTAATAAACATATACATATTTTTTTCTTTAAATGTAATAATATTTATTCTAAATAAATAATATGAAAAAAATAATTGTTCTACATTTTGTCATAGTAATTTCGCTCGATTTGGTATTATTATATTTCCGGATAAGGAAAATAATCTTTCATTCGTAGTTTGATTGGCGGGTATAGGCTAGAAATTTTTTTGCTGCCAAAGACAATAATGGAAATCTGGATGTATTGCATTTCCACCAGCTTATGATATCTATGTTTCTAGTGTTAAAGACCATCGGCGAAATACGTATATATCTCTAGATGTAGCTGCAGACTCAAATGTCTCCGGTTCCTCGATATTTGTATGGCCTAATGCATCGTCGAAAAATTGGTATATCTAGTTGTGATTTGTTTGTACCTATAAGTACCTAATCTTGCAACACGCGAAGATAAATCATTATTAAATAGTGAAATATTTAAATAATAGGAAAATTATATTTATTGTTATATAAACTTACTACTTTTTCTGGTATTGCGTTTGTCTAATATGTTTTCATGTGAGTTTGATGTTTCCTTGTAAATATCTGAAATAGTTGCACTTAATATTTCTATTGCTTTATGTGTTTCTTCTGTCGGTAATACGTAATCCTTAAAACGACGAACACGGTATTGAAGTACTGGTTTATTATTGTCTACAATAGGCTGGAATCGTTCCAAGAATAAAATTACGTAATTTATTTAATATGGTTTTTTTCGTCTTTCTCCTCTATCCAAAGTTAGGCATATTTTATTCGAACTTTACTCGTAAACTTTCCTTGCTAGGATACCTCAGAGGTTCTCAGTGGGGTTTAAGTCAGGACTTAACATTGGCAAAGGTAGTAATTTCATTCCAAAGTCTTGAAACCACTTTTTACTGAAAGAAGCAGTATGAATAAGTCGTTATCCTGCTGGAATATTATTTTATTGTCTTCTGTTAATATTATAAACGGCAGCAGATGTAGTATTTATTGTTCATATCCGGAAGCGTTCATTTTACCTTTTACAAAAACAATTTCACTTTTTTGATTCTTTTTAAACACTGCCCAGATCATAACAGAGCCGCCTCCCTGAACTTTTCGCGATATGATTCTCCTTTCTTTTCGCAGATCGTGCCAATAATAGCTGAAACCATCTGGCACATCTAGATTGAACTTTTTCTCATCGCTAAGTATAACGTGTTTACCCTTGTGGATGTATTTTTTTGCAAATTGCAATCTAGCTTCCATATGATGCTTCTTTAGTGCAATTTGTCGCTGGCTTTTTTCACAGTTTTTTAGATCAATTATTCTCCGTTTTTCTACTTCGCTCAGCTGAGAACCACGTGGCAAGGTGCAGAAGCAGAAAATTTTGAATAAAACTGAAACACTTTTAGACACTTATTATAATAATAATTATCTCGCTATATGAGTATAATACAATTATACAAACGCTCCCAGAAGTACAAACAGCAATTGAGTTTATAAATATTCACAGTTATATTCGCCGATAGTTATATTTGAACAGATATTTCATATTGAAGAATGTAAAAAGGAATTTCCTTCTACGCATAAGTTCTTATTATCGAACACTAAACATAGGCGGGAGAACCTGATGATTCTTGGAAGCATTGAAGAAGGAAACCAGAAAAAGTAGTTGAGCTTATAATTATTCACACCACTGTATATCATGAATATATCCATTGTATACTAAAACATTAAACAAGAAAATTTTATTTTTTTTGGTGTACAATGGATATATTCATGATATATTTATAAATTATATATATTAAGAAAAATTAAACAAAAAAAAAAGTAATAATATAATTAAAAATGAATAGAACATTCACCACAATCAATTTATTTTAATGTGTTATACATTCGAAATGACTTGTTACCAGTTTTAATCAATAATACAATATTTTATGACTGTACGATTTTCATAATTTGTCTTGTTGGTCGTGATTGTATGAATTTTCATATTCATGTTGATCAATTACAAATTTTGTTATTAATATTAGTAGTACTATCAGTTTTGTTATCAATGACACAAAAAAATTATAAGTTGCTTTAGACTGTAGAATTTTGTTGTTCAAATAGTTCAATTATTCATTATTACTATAGTTCAAATTGTTCATTTGTTCAATTAGTCAGTATATAATAATTAGTTCGCTAATGTCATTATAATTTTATAAATATTTATTGTATAATGATTGAAATTATATCAGTAAAACTGGAGAAGTTGTTGAAAGTCTTAAAAACCTATCAATTGTTTTTATATAAAAACTAATTGTTTTACGATAAACGTAATATTAGGGATTTTTGGGTATCGTTTGCGTAATTGCAAAAATTATTTTATTGATCTTGTCTAATCGTGCAGTTTTACCGAAAAAGACCTACCTTCTTCATCGTGATTGGGAAGGAAACAAAAAGAGTCGGCCGTATATAAGAACGGACTTCGACGCACAGACATATGCACAAGTATTAGGTTGCTGCACATGAAATGGCGAATTTGGAAATAAATATTTAAATTATTGTAACTTTATTAAAAGGTAACTTTATTAATCAAAATAAGTTCCATCAGATTTTATATACTTCTGCCAACGAGTTACAAGCGATTTTATTCCTTTTTCAAAGAAATTTGTATTTCTTGAGACAAGAAATCCATCGAATTCATCTTTATTCATTATTGAATTTATTTTATCTCTTAAAAGGAGTTGTAAATGTCTAAATAAATGAAAATCGGTTGGTGTTAAGCCTGGGGAGTTACGAGTTTGTGCTTACTGGAGGCTCCGGCCATAAACCTTTTCTGGCGCCCTTGCGACTAGACTATGAGCATTGTCGCATTTATCGAACTTTCCCGAACAGTTATAATCTCCTGTTCGAAATTTTTGAAACCATCGCTATGTTGTGCGTTCATTAGTTGTATCTGTACCGAAAGCTTTGTTAATATTTCGCACTGCTTCCATAGCACTATGTTCCAATTGAAATTCGTACAAGTAAATTAATCGAATTTGTTTGGAATCCATTTTTCACTTTTTATGTTTATGACTTGAATACAACGTGAAGTTGTCAACTAATACCATGTGCTACGAATACATTGGATCATAAACAATAACATATAACATGACATTTGACATTTAATAGTGACTTTCATTCATGAAAATTAGATAAAATCTATCGATTTGAAAAACCGTCATTCTCAAATTGATAGATTTTAAGTTCAAATTTCATATTGACTACATTTAACTGCGATGTACAACTATTGATGTGTTTGAACTAGGCTTGGGCATTATCAAATCAATTTGATAAGTACCATCTCTCCTGGAGAGAGATTATTTTTATTTGCTACAATGATAGATTTATCTTTATTTATAATATAGATGTCTTTCTGATGAATTATTCGAAGCAAGAATAATTTTAAGAGCAAATGCAGCCAAATTTTAACCGTTAAACTCTAAAAATTATCATATATGAGTTTAATAATTATTTTAATTAGTTGAGTAGCCTCTTATATCAAACTTTATTTATTATTTCATTCGACTCAGATAACTATAGAAAAATAGAATTCATCCATACTAGCGGAAGATGGTCAGTGACAAGGTTGATGTACACAATGATTTATGTACACGTAAGGCCGAAAATATTTTACCACGTATATGGTTGCGAGGCATTTTTTTTTCTTTGGTCGAATAGTTTAATTCCGCCCCTTGTAGAAGTCGCGAAGCATATGTAACGGAGCAATCTTTATCGGCGATCTAGACCCAAATGAAATGCAGCGTCTTTTCGCTGAAGTGATATGAATGGTTTCGAAATTTGTGAGAACTTGTCAATGAAGCGGCGATAATATCCTACAAGTCCCAAAAACTCGCGTATGTTTTTCTTTGTTTTTGGAACCGGGAATTCCCGGACATGGCTTTACACTCTCCTCGCTTATTACGTGCTCTAAATATACTACCTCACGATATAATCCGCATTTTGATGGTTGGAGCTTTAGATTGGCAATCGCTTTGCTCATTTATCGAATTTGGCACGATGTTTGTCAAGAGACCTCGCGTATATTACAATATCATCTAGGTAGATAAACAACTCCGTTCCTTGCAAACCGATTATGATCGAATCCATAAGTCTCTGGAACGCTGCTGGCGCGTTTTTCAAACCGAATGACATACGTTTGTACCAGGATGTCTGTACGGTGTAGAGAAGATTGTTTTTTTTCGCATCCGTTTCCTCCATGCTTATCTGATAAAACCCATTTACTAGATCGATGACGCTAAAGTACGTTGCACTGCCCAGTTGATCTAGTATTTCTAAAATACTGGGGAGTAGATACGTGTCTGCCACCGATTTCAAATTTAGCGCGCGGTAGTCGATTACCATCCGCCATCATTTGTTACTGTGTTCATTGCACCATCTAGGGACGAATTATATGAAGATTTTGAAGATTGAACTATATCGTTATCTAAAAGTTCTGTGGTGAGATAGGTTAGGTGGCTGTAATTGAAATGACTTCTTACTATTGCGCTGTAGATAACTTTATTTTGCTGGCGATACACTTTTAACACCGATTCGGACACTCACAAATTTTTGGTTCGCGCTTACTAGGCTGGCCGAAACGACTCTCGCGATTTGAACTCTGGGTATATTTTCTCAGTATACTCATACCCGGGAGTGGATATTGGACAATATTGTTCTGCGCACCGTAAGAACAAAACTACTTCTTATTTCAATAGCATATTTGATGCTTGTGCCACGGGATTATTACCACGACGACTTTAAGGAAAGCTAGAGTTAAACAATAATATACTAAGTATTATATATTATAGTATTATATATATTCTAGAGTTAAACTATAATATACTAAGTATAACACATTTTAATATTAAGCACCGCGTAAACAACGAACTTAGAGTTGGGGAGAAGGCGAACAAGAATGCGTTTTTGGAGATGTTTGCTGGATAGTGCGAGGTGAAAGATTGGTAAACTCGTATTCGCGGTTAACAACATTTATTTCATTATCTTACACGTGGCGCGAAGTTCGGAAGACGCAATGAATATGTCGTATCGCGGAGTTTTCATCAGTCGCTTATGATTGCCTGAATTCTTCTTCTTTTTCGGCTGCTCTTCGCTATGAGGAAAACTCGGTCCCCCGTCTCGGGCATCCTTAATTAGCTGAATCGTTTTTGAGTTCTAGCCAATTGGGTTGTCACGAAATTGCGCCGTCTCCTTGCGTTCATGACGCATTTTCTTTGAGAGTGGGGCTGCAATTTCGTTGGAGACCTATTTCCCTGAATTGTGGCGGTGTATCAGGGTTCCCTCTGGGCCTCACTTACTTTCCACAAGTGTTTTCCAGATGCTGATCTGGGTGACTTTAAGGAAAGTTAATATTCTAGAGTTAAATCTAATATTCTAAGTATAACACCTTTTAATATCAAATGTAAGCGTGTATAATCACGTTTGATTGTAACAACGAACTTAGACTTGGCGAGAAGGCAAACAAGACTGAGTTTTTGGAGATGTTTTCTGGATAGTGCGAGGTGAAAGATTGGTAAACTCGAATTCGCGGTTAACAACGTTTATTTCACTATCTTACACGTGGCGCGAAGTTCGGAAGACGCGGTGAATATGTCGTATCGCGGAGTTTTCATCAGTCGCTTATGATTGCCCGAATTCTTCTTCTTTCTTCGCTGCTTCTTCGCTATGAGGAAAACTCGGTCCCCCGTCTCGGATATCCCTATTGTCGTTTAGCAATGTATTGATGCTATCGGTGTAGTAATGCGCATCGTCGGCATCAGGGGTACCGAATAACCAATTAAGAGCATATGATACACCATCAATTAGTTCGCTACGTTTTCGTGATTGTAACATCTGACCTGATAAATGGTGAATTGGTTCGTCTTTCGTACCCTCCGAGTACTATGCCGGGGTCATTTTTGACCCGCCGGATTCAGACTATGTGCACAGTGACATAGGCTCCCCACCATCGGTTAGTTCCTTATAGCAAGAGTCTTATTCCTATTACAACCGAGGATACACCGACATATCTTTTTTGAATATCTTTCTCTTTTATGCATTTTCAGTATAGCCATTTCTTCATCCTTTCCTTGTAGTTGCTAAAATACACCCCCAACAGTAACAGCCAATAGGCATACCTTTTTTCTGGAAATATTCAACAAGAAAATATAGCCTCGCAGTTTATATTGTTTTTACGCGACAGTTTGCTTCAGACAGCATTCAAACGAAGTACACGCTCTATCCACTCAGCAACAGTTATCATTGTTATTTTCATTGTTTTTGTTTGTTATTATTTTGTTATTGTTTTATTTGTTTTTATTTGTTATTTGTTTGACATGTTCGCGCAACAAGCAAACGAACTTTCTACCTTTTCACTTGTGGAAGATTATCACAACGATGTTGAATAAATATTATTTTTTTATATAACCACAATGCTGTTATATATTATATTTTCCTATATGTACATCTAAAATGCGAACACTACACACAATACGCACGTATAGCGATGAATGTTTAACCCTCAGCGTATTGGTGTTCGTGAGAACCTCGAGTCTCGAGCGACCGTCAACGTGTTGGTATAGATACAGTCGCGTATTTAAGTTGACGCTTACTCTTTTCGAGAAATTTAAGCTAAAAAATTTGTAAATAATTTAGGAACAGAGTCATTTATTTCATTGTCATAATTATAACAGAGGCGATAGATAATGAATGAATATAAACAATAAATGAAACAAAGTAAAAATAATAAATTTTTGTATTTCATCATAACGGTAATTAAGTTGACGATAAATATTTCTATGAGATGCAATATAAAATATAATGAATTTTAAATTAATTAATAAGAGATTTAATAATCCTTGGCTTTAATAACCTCTAGTAAGCGATGAGGCATACTATTTATTAATTTTTTTAGTGTATCTGCCGTAATTTCATTTCACTTGCTTTTTATTGTTGTAATGAATTTCGATTTTGCATATCTCTGATTTTTTGGCATTTGTTGCTCAAGTTCGTCCCATAGATACTCTATAGGATTTAAATTCAGGCTCTGAGGTGTGCAAGGGAGAACGAAAGTACTGTTTTCTTTGAAAAATTTGTTAACTATTTTTGCTGTGTGTTTCGGGTCGTTATCATGTTGAAACAAATAGGTGTCAACTCCAAATTTTTCAATTGATTGAAATAAATTTTCATTTAATAACTCAATATATTTGGCAGCAGTCAGTCTTCCATCAATAATAGATA